>NC_036448.1:28174827-28474827 GCF_002775205.1 Xiphophorus maculatus
TTTTTGACGCTCCCTTACCTGGCAGAGGGAAGCAGGCTTTGAATAGCTGTGATGAAGATGAGCACGATGAAGGCGCAGACCAGGTTGGACTTGAAAACCTCGTCCCTCATCTGTGAGTACTGCACAGGGACAGAGAGACGAAGACGAAGAGAAAAGGAGGAGGAAGAGGAGGCGAGGGGGAGAAACAGGTTTTCAGACAAACAGAGAGGACTGGACGAGTCAAAATGTGCCAAACACACGGATGCACTGCCACAGATGCATGCGACTCGGTCGACCACAAGCGTTAGAGAGAGACAGGAGCTGGTGGGTTAGCCGTGGGTCCTGGGGAAGGTGCGAAGCTGACAGACACCATGCTAGCTGTGAGCGTTTCAGATGTTAGCCGAGACGCCAACAGAGAGTGCTGAGCGAAAATAAACCCTAAACCTGAAACATGGACTAAAGTAAGATGCAGGAAAATGAGTTTATTACATGTTTTTATTGCCCTTCTAATTAACAACTAAAAAATAAAGAGCAAAAAAGCAAAGACATTAATTTGGTGCCTTTTATATTTTGCCTTCTTTACTTGTTGTATTTTGTCAAACAGTAATAAACTAAACAGGAACAGAAAATGTATTTTCTGTTGATTCAGATTTTGTATTCAGAATTTTATAAATGTGGCTACATTTGTATTTAAGAGTCACACATTTTTCTTTAAGCTAGCTATCAGGAACAACTACATGGATCAATAAATTTACTAAATATTTTTAAAAATGCATTTATTTCCTACAAGGGTCTAAATATGATGACTGATAAATAAAATTTGACTAAAAATAGATAAAAGTAGCAAAAAAACAAAGAAAAACATTTTAAAAGTCGCTAGCTAAACTATGCTAATTAGCCACAGCTAAACTTTAGCAAAGAAAATCGTCGAACTAAAAAAACTTTCTTCTTTGCAAAACTGTCAAATAATAATATACTTAAATTTTCTGCTAAAAAAAACAAAGGCCTGTTTTAAAACTTCAGAAAAATGTCTAAACATTGAGGAAGGTAAATCTGTAGGTTAGCCGTTCCTGAGGGAAGCTAGGTAGCTAGCACAGTATGGCTAAGATTATTTGCCCCTTTCCACCCCAGGGACACCTGCTGCCCCGAACACCTCTGTCTCTTTCTTCAAGGGTGCTGGGAAATTAGCAAGAGGATGCTTCACGTTCGGTCACAACTTTGGCAAATAAAATAAATTAAAGAAAAAAGAAATAAATAAATCATAAAGAAGGATGAAGGGAGCCAACACCAAATCACTGCACATTTACTGAGGAGGTTTACAGGTTAATCAGGTAAACAAAATAAAAGTATTTAAATTAAGGTAGTTTTGGGGGATGGTGATAAAACACAAGTATGGAAGCCAATAAGAACTCAACAGCAACAAAAACAAAACGGGAAAATATTAAAAAGATGTGCAAAAAGAGACTGCATTCAGCAAAGAAAAACATTCATACTTTTTATTTATACTTTAATTCTTCATGATTAATGATCACAGAATCACCATAACAACATTAGATAATCAACATACTGATGATTTTCCTGATACTTCCTGATAAAACAGCTGTCTATTTAAAAAATATGTAATAAACAAACTGATTATAATCTGTTAATTAGCGTTTTTAACCATTAAACTACTGTCCTGAATTTTCTTATTACAAATGACAAATGTCTGTTTACTCAAGTCAGAATAACTGCAAATTACTAACAGCTTATTGCAAAAGTTATTCAGAAATTATTATTTTTTAAATCACCATCTTTTTACTGGTTATTACTTTTACACTTTTAATAAAAATTCAATTTCAAACATTCAGGATTTGAAGATAAAAATTGTTTTAGACAAGGCTGATGGTTTTTAATTTTTTTTTTTTACTGAATGCAGTGATCAAAAGATAAGACAAGAGAAAAATAAAAAATTATTTTAAAATGAAGCTGAACTGGTCAATTTTGGCCACAGAACTGTAAATTTCCCATAGTTCCATGGTACGAACGTTTTGGTCATGAGTAAACTGAAGGGCCATCACTAGGCTGTGGTAAAGAAAACAAAACATATCTGTTCTGTGATTATTAAAGTTAAAATATGAGTAATAATTTTTTAGGTGAACCTAAAATAAAAAGGAAAACTCAGAAAATCTGGATTTTATTGGGGTGAATTTTTACAGACCAGTTTTTCTGTATGGAGTCCAAAGTGTGCCACTGAAATCGCAAATTTATTATTTTATTCTAACATATTCTAACATAAACAAAACAAAATTTATGCTAAAATATCTTAGTTTGGAAATAACTTCCCTCAAAGCAAAACTTCTCCAGCTTTTTGTTTTCCATTTGATTTATTTGGAATACAGAAACAATGTTTTTTCTTTTTATAGATTAATATTTGTTAGTGGTTCTCAAAGTTCAGATAAAAATGATTGGATTTGTTTAGTCATTACTCAAACACTTAATTTGTTCTTTTTTTAATAAAAAGTGACCAGTTTCTATAATAGAACAAAGATTACTGATGGCAAATTTATTTATTTTAACCCCAATTTTTAAATTTGACGGCTGTCCTCGTTTGGTTAGCTTGTATTTATTCAGGGATTCATGCAAAAATGGAGAGACTAACAAATAAACTTGATGTAAGTGCCTTTAGCTTACTCATGATTTAATAAAATTGGTGTCATTTTTTGGCTTTTAGAAATCTCAAAAGTAGGTATGAGGAGGGAGAGAGAGGAGAAAACATGGATCTATCTCAAACCCCAGCTACCTTCTCTTCCAGGCTGGAGTCTTTAAACATCAGTGAGAAAGGCTTGATATGCTCTCTTCTCAACTTATCGCCACTCCGTAAGTCGATGGCACTCTCTATTCGCTTGTTAATTTCCTCAGGACCAGAGTGGACATGCAAAGCTTGTGCAAGATGGTTTGGAAGCAGATTTATCGAATTTCTCGTTAGGGCAGCCAGAGTCTAGAGGGAAAGCACATGCACATAGAATGAACCTGCTTGTCCCCCGTTTTCGTTTCATTCAGGTTACAAATGAAAAAAGAAACAACAGACACACAGTTGGTTACAAACACAAAATTAAATCAAAAAGGAGGAAAGACGGGAGACCAAAATGCAACATGAGTTGTCAGAGCGACAGCTCAGAGCAAAACATGCAGATCCCATTCGCTCCGGCGGCGCGCCGCGGCCGTGTTAGTGGAGACAGAGCTCAGAGTAACGCACACACCGTCAGAAAGATTAAAACACAATTACAGGGCTGGAAACCAAAATCATCAGGCAGGAAACGGAGGAAAAAACAGCTCAGATAAGAGTCCAGATGCAAAAACTCAAATTAGACTCTAACAAGCACAGATTTCCCAAAAAAGTAAAGATTTTCAAGTTCATCTGGTTTAATTTAATCCCTTCCCATCAAACTTTTGGAAACTAAGAAAAATACAACAAGTACCTTTGACTTTTTCCTCTATTATAAACAAAATCTAAAATATTTTCACAAGTTTAAAGCCAAAGAACTGTGTGAACATACGAGGAAAACCAGGATGCTGGTAAAGATTTGACCTGAGTCTGATTAATCGATGTCCAAAAACAGCAGCCAGTTTCACTAAACCTAAGTTACCAGGTAAAATTCAGGTTAATTAAATCAATGATTCCTCAGGAATGATAATCTTTTCAGAAACAGTGCTTCACCAAATGAGTTAAAATGTATTAATTTATGACCAGACAACAAAGTGTGAATAGTTTGAAGAAGAAATCTGCACCAATAATTAATACAAGTTGAAGTTGTTCACATTCTGTCACAAAACCTCACAGTATTTTGTTCGAGACGGTGCATTATTGGTGCTTTTTGGTATTATTTGTTGTATTTTATAAGTTAAGCTAACTGTCTTGGCTAGTTTTCAGTTTCATGGCTCTGGTAAGGCACAGATCCGCCAGCAGATGGCAGCGTTCGCTACGTCAGAGCTTATTTCGCAAACGCATTTCCATCTATTCTTTAGCGCTTTAAGAAGAGCTAAACAAAATTAAGAAATTTTGCCGTTTCTAAAGCAATACTTCAAAATACAAACATAAAAACATTAAAAAATGGCTTGTGTTTTTCAGCTATAAGTTTTCATTGTTTACTTTGTTTTCACAATAAATGCTACAAAATAAAATTCATAACATATCTACTGAAATTTATTGTAAAGTGACCAAGTGTAAAGAAAAATGGTTGAATATGAGAATATTTTTGTAAAGAATCGTAGATCGTTCCTAGCATGTGTCAGATCTCCATGCGGTGGTTTTTCTGCTTTGAAATGAAAACAAAATCATCCCTGATGAGAAGCTCAGCAGGTCATAGCAGCGACAGCAGCCATTTCCTCCACACCGCTGCAGCCGCAGCATCAGGTTACAACCTGGAGCGTCAGAGAGCGTCAGAGCAGCCGGCCGTAAGCTGTGAGCGGAGATGGAGATGTTTGGAGATTCAATATCTCAGAACAAAGCGGCGTCTCACCTCAGCTCGCCTAATGCGACACGTTAACACATGAGATCCATCACGCTCAGATAGATCATTAAAAATTCATTTTCAGGCTCCACATGCATGGCCGTCCCCCATCAGTCCTGATTAATGGACGCTTTTGGCCCTTTGTTACCGGCCGGCTCCACTATCGCCAGAATTACACGCTAATGGAAACTACCTGGAAATAATAAACGGCCACGATTCAGACACTTATCACTCAGAGCCGTAAGATCCGGAGCTGCAGGGAGATTCCCTCACATCGACACGATCCACGTGGTCAACAGGGAGCAATGAGACAGAAACAACGATTCTCACTGCCGCCAGCATCACTGGGCCGTTAGTTTACAGATTTAACTGGAGAAACTGGTCAGTTATCAGTCAGTCAGTCAGTTATTTGCTCATCCTTTGAGTTTAGGAGTCTTTTTATGGCTGAGTGAATTAATTGGTTCGTTACTCAGACCAAAGACAAACTTTCATAAAGTCTGACAAACTATTTAAAAAGATCACCAAAATAATATAAAATGTTAAATAAATGCCAGGACTCAAATAATTAATCTTGATTAATTGATTAGTAAAACAAACATCAGTTTATTTAGTAGCTGATTAATTGTTAACTACAGACTCTAAAAAGCCGCCTGTTGAAAGAGCAACAGATTCTGAACAGAAATTAACACAAAACTGTACAGAAATATATACATTTGTCATTTAAACTAAAAATAACTTCTTAGAACTTCTCTAAAAAACTTTAACTTCTCCTGGTTCAGATTCTGTCAGAAAATCTTTTGAATAATCGTTAATCCAAAGACATGGTTTCTAATTGATATTTTCATAGTTATACCTTCACTATTAAGTTGTAATTTGTCACACACTATTATAATGAAGAGGTACAGCAATTTTCTTTTCTATAGATTCAAATTGTGTTTTCAAAATTTGATCAATTTAGCTACATTTGTCTTTCAGTGTCACATCATTTTGTTAGCTTATCTTCAAGCTAGTTAGCAAAAACAACTAAGTAGCAATCTTGATAAAATTGCTAAAAATAAAAATTCATTTTATAATTTATATTCTTCTCAGGGTTTAAATGTGATGAACTACAATGTTGTTCATAGTGGATAAAAGAAGCAAACTGTAAAAACAAATGGAAAAAAATAGCTAACTAAGATATGCTATTAGCCGTAGCTAATCAGAGCACTGAGCTTTTTATCTGCTGATCCTATAAACCAGGGGTCCCCAAACTTTCTCCTGTGAGGGCCACATAACTTGTCCCTTCTCTGATGGGGGGCCGGGGTCAGTTTGTAACAGAAAAAGTGTGACGATTGTAAGAGTGCTAAACATAAAAATGTATTGTTTTTCAGAAAGCACAATCAAATAACCTTTTCTGGATTCTTCAGAGAACAAAAGTTAGGAAATAACACTGTTTATGAAATAAATAATAACCAAATAACACTGGGTTCTCCACATAAAAAAAGGGTTAGGGTCAATTATATGCATGTATAAAATAATTACTAACTAACTGTTAATAATAAATAAAGTTCATTACTAAGGAACATTTTATTGCAAAGGTCCAACTTATCAAATAAAAATGCACATATATGAAAATACTCTGGTATTGTTCAGGGGGCCGGACCAAATGTGGAGGCGGCCGCATCTGGCCCGCGGGCCGTAGTTTGGGGACCACTGCTATAAACGATCAACTGTTCACTGAAGGATTGACTGTCAGAATAATTTATTACTACGTTCAGTTGCAGCTGAATTAAATCCATTTTCATGTGTTTTTTTTTTTTTTTAATGAACAGATGATTGTAGCCGATCTGTGAGCATCGGAGCCGTTAATCACTGCGAGCCAAGCGGCTCCAGGCGAGGAAGACGAGCCGGAGCTGCAGTTGAACCGGAGCGAAGCTCTGTTGCATATGAATGAAGACCAAGTGGCCCGTGTGTCAGACGATTAGCATTTCTGGAACCCAGACAGCAAACACACGACGAGGGTCATAATGGAGGCCGCCAGAGGAGCCGCCATGACACGTCAGCCTCATCACGGCTTCGTCTCACAGCAGCGCCAAGCCACATCTGACCGAACCGCTGCTAGAATGCAGCCCGGGTCAGAACCGGGCCAGAACCGGGCCGCCGGCACAGCTGCTGCTTCTATCTGGAAACATTAGAACAGGTTTGGGTCGTCTGTGTTTTGTTTTGAAAAGTCTTCGTGAATCCAGTTTCCTCACGGTTTTCATTTGGAAATATTAAAGAATAAATACAAAAGTTTCACTTTGGGTCATTTTTCCACAAATGTTTGTTTGGTTGCTGTTGGTTACCAGATCAGAAGCGTTAAAAAATGGTAGTGAGATCTCCAAGGAAAACTGAACATCACAGAAAAATTTCAGCATGGAGGAAAAAAGGAAACACTATTCTTAGTAATCTGAGCTAAAAAGCTTTGGATCTCGGATGTTTCCTTGTCCATCTATCAGGACTCCCATCCGCCGACCCGCTTGGCCCAGATCCTCCAGTAACCATAGCTACAGTCTGTCTGTCCTGTCCAGGGTCTTCGCCTGTCCAAGTCCTTAAATCCAAATCGTATTTCCAAATAAATATGAAAAGTTTCAAACCATCAGTTTGAAAGAAACCATCAGCATGTTCATCATCTTAGCATCAAGAGAAAATACAGATAAAAAGTTTTTTGCATGGTCAATGACGCCGTCCTGTTAGAGCTGGACAATATGACTGAAAAACTTATCACGATATAAACGTCTTTACCTATGTTGGTAAAACAGGCCCCCTCTTTAGCAATTTTTAAATCTGCTCTTAAGACTTACCTTTTTCGGTTGGCCTTTGATTCAGTTTGAGATGCTGCTTTTCTGTATTTATCTGGGTATGTTTATGTATTATATAGAGTGTTTTATGTCACTGCATTGTTGGTTTTTATGTGTTTTAATTTTGATCTTTATTTGTTTAATCTTGTGATTGTACAGCACTTTGGTCAGTGGTACTGTTTTAAAGTGCTATATAAATAAACTTGCCTTGCCTTGCCTTGCCTCATATCAGTCGATATCGATTATCGATCCACTAGTTTTTTGTTGAAAATATATTTCATATTTCGGACTGAGTGAACTTTTCTTTTCTGTTTTATCCACAGTTTTCACTCCGTTGCTTTTAAAAATAAAAACAGTTGTGTTTTTTAAGCAGTCCTGTGCACAACCTGAAAATGCTGCGGCGCAAGTTACTCAGCAGGCTGTTGCTAGGCAACCAAAGAGTGAGTGAGTTAGTTAAAGTCACCAACCTAGCCTAGCCAGCCATGAGAGACTGAGAAGCTAAAGTTCTTCCTCTGCCTACATCACCCAGAATGCTTTGCAGCTCTGGATCGGAGTTCAGTAAAATTATTGACTATTCTATCATACTATCTATACCTCTATTGATATTATATATCTGTTGTGATATAAATGGTTGTTGATTTGTCTGAAGCTGAAGCTCCTTGTTACTCGCTTCATTTGGAGTGTTTCAGAAGCGAAGAGGGAAATCCCCTCAATCTAAATCAGAAACTGAAAACATCTGCAGCAGATCTTTGAACATCACCCACCGCTAACTGAATCTTTCAGCTTCTGCTCACTTCAGAGGAGAAACTCGGCTCAAACATGAAACCGTTTGTTTCATCGAGCAAAGTGTTCACGCCCACTGCGACGTTTTGACCCACCATCTGCTTTCTGCGATCATCTGGACGCTCGGAATCCAAACATCCAGTGAAGCGGAGGATGTGACCTCAGGAAGACGCCTGGCCTCGGCCCAGAGACGCCGCCGCAGGGAAACGGAGGGAGCGGCGCTCCGAGTCCGGCCGGCCTGATCGTGTTTGGCGTGAAGGTCCCTGAGAGAGGATGGAGCAGAAAGGCCACCAATCCCAGCAGGCCTGATCAAAGTCAGACTGCTGAGCTCTGCGTTCGGATTTACTGCACATAAACTGATCTATGTGACGCAAAAATAACCTCCATCTGTGGGAAACAGCAGCGCTGGACGTGGAGATGAAGACGTCTAAAAATGTGACCATGAAGGTTAGAATGTGATACGTTTCCAGCCTGCAGCTGCAACAGGTCTCCTGTGGTGCTCTTTAAAGGATCGCAGGCAAGCAGTTACATAAGCACGAGCCGCCGCAGGCGCAGCAGGAATAATGTCGCATAAAGTGAACCATCTTGACATTTATTAGGCAGATTGCCTTTTGACATGCGGATTTCCAAACATGTCTTGATGGACTCTCCTGACGCCCAAACATTCAGCTGAGCTCCGTTCACAGATGAAACCCGGAGGACGTCTCCCTGCAGCGCTGCAGAGGTTCTGGTGATGAGCTGAAGCTCCATGGCAGTGAGGAGCATCATGGCCGCCAGCAGGTACGCAGCGGAGCAGGGAGCCGGCGCCGAGCTGCAGGGAGTACAGGCTGCCGGACTCCTCAGTCCGTTTCTGAAAGAATCCTCTGGATGTGCAGTCAGCCCCACAGGAACCAGCTAACAATGCTAACAGCGCTAACAATGCTATCACCGCTACTACAGCTACCAATGCTAACAGCGCTACCAATGCTAACACTGCTTTCACCGATATCAACGCTGTCTTTAAACATGAAAAAATATTTATTCTTATATTATATTTACATTCTTTGTAAGTGGGATCAGTTTTCTCTGAACTAGCTCTACTGGCAGATTATTTAATAATATTTAATAGACATTTTTCCAGACATAATCTACCAGTGGAATTAAAACTTTTTCATCAATATTGATGAATTGTTGACCTTAAAGAAGCTCCTATACTAAAAAGTCATTTGTAAGTTAGTTTTGAAGTGTACTGAGATATTTACACTGTAAACTAGATTTTGTGTTCTTGCAAAGTGGGCACACAAGTTCAGTTCGATGGCCTCAAATGGCCCCCGGGCCGCACTTTGGACACCCCTGACTCAGAGCCTTCTTGTTTTTACCACAACGTAAGGATTTATTTTGCTGTTCCGTCTCCAGAGTTTCCTGCTGCTCTGCTCAGATTTTCCAGCTTCCTGCTCGCCGGCCGGCGGCCGTCGCTCACCTGGCCTGACCCGGACAGAAACACACACTCTGCAAGCCGCTCTGCGCCGCATGCGCTGATGCAGAGACGTGAATCACACGGACAGCGTGGGGGGAGGAACCTGTAGGAGACGGGAAGCCGCAGGAGAGCCAGACACGGCGCTGCACAACTCCTCAGAGGAAGCTCTGATATTCACGAGTCAGGCTTTTGATCCGACAGGCGCTTTATCAGGCCAACAACAGCAGAAACAATATTCCTCTGAAGCTGGAAGCCTGACAGGCTGGAAACTACACAAACCTGAACAAAGCACAATCAAATCACAGTTTACTGCAACAAATGCTTTAAAGCCAGAATATATTTACTCATTACACCTGGAAAACATTTCAGATGGCAGCAAATAGTCAGGATTCCAGTGAATAATCACAGAGACTCACAAAAGAGACTCTGAGACTCTGCAGGCCTCAGTTTCTGAGTTTCATGACAGGACTGTAAATAACTGTGACTGTTTATGGAGGATTGAATGAAAGTCAAACCTGCAAACCTCAGTAACTAACAACAGTGGAAAACAAAAACACAACGATGTGAGAGACTGATAAAATCTAACACAGATCTGAAGAATCTACAAAACTAAAGAAACTCCAACTGATGAAACTCAATGATGATCAATAATCATGAAATATTACAACCTTTAGTTTTAGCGCTAACGGGATCATGTAATTGGAACAAAATCAGATGCAATCAGATTGTTTTCAAAGTGTCTGCATTTCATTCAAATTTGACATCAATGCCTTTTAGGATTTCTCCAAAAACAAAACAAAAATAAAACATGTAGTTGGACTCCATGCCACTCGGTGGCAGTAGTGCGCCAATCCGTTGTATGTCTGCTGCCAATAAACACGAGACAACAAGAAATCCCTTTGCTATTGGAAATTTCACATATTCAACCAATAACTATTTTGTTGCTTAGTAACAGAAAAGTTGTGCAAGTAACAGCAACTTTTGATGCTGTTGCATCACTCAGCAGTATGAACAAACACACAAAAAACATTTTAAAAAATCTGAATTTAGCATCAAGAGGTGCTGTGTGAACGCAGACACACGTTTTACTCCGATATGAAGCATGTAGCTCCGTTCTTTCACAGAACTGTGACTAAACACCAGACAGAATCAATGGGTGGCTCGGTTATTAATGTTTTTACAGCTCAGTTGGTGAAGCAGTCTGAAACAGATCTGACTTTGAGGATGTTTAAGATGATTAAATTACTGTTATTAATGAAAGTAAGACACTGAACTACATCAGTAGTTTGATCCTCCAGTAAAAACCAGCAGGTTTGTTGTTTCACACGGATGATTAAGACCAAAAAGAAAGAGGAAGATGTTAAATGACACTCGTCATCCTCACACAGGCAGGCCGACACACACGATGTTACACCTTCTCCACACACACACACACACAAACACACACACACACACACACACACACACACACACACACACACTGTCTGTTCAATCCGAGGAACTAAAAGGGACAAAACAACCAAGACAACCCAGAAGATCTCATGCACTGCAAAACTACGGCCCGTCTCCTCAAACAGCGCCGCCCTGCAGGAAGCGTGGTGCATTTCTCTGCTTTAGTTTGACAACCTGATTGAAGCCCAATAGTTCGGCTGCAGGACGGGCCGTGGGTCCAGACGGGCGTTCTTTCTCAGTGTGAAACAGAACCCGGCGGATCTTACGTTTTGGTTTCCCACGATGTTGTCGAAGGGCAGCTCGGGGCTCCAGGACGCCTCGTTGAAGGTGGCGCTGCTGGCCCGGCGGTCGGCCGAGCTCGCCGCCTCCTTCATGATGTCCTCCGGCAGCGTGAGCAGGCTCTCCTCCGGCTGCTTGACCAGGTACGTCTCGATGTTGTGGCGCCGCAGGAAGTCGTTGCGGTCCTTGCCGTGACCCTCCTCCACCTCGTAGTCGCCGTTCAGACAATCCAGAGCGGCTTTGGAGATGTGGATTCGTCTGAAACACGACAGAAATATCAAACAAACATCACAGTTACATCAATATGTTGGATTATTGATATAAACTGTACAAAATAAACACAATCCTTTTAATATCATCCCTTTTTAAATGTTGAATGCCAATTTATAACGATGCAAAAACATGAAATCTTACCAAGTATTTTTCCAAATTGTACATTTGAAATAAGACAAAACTAACTTACCAGTAACTTTCCAGAAGGATATAGGAGCTTGTTTTAAGTCAACAAAACTGGCAGATTAGTTCACCTATAACATGTGAAAATGTCCTGTTATAAATTAAATATGTACATAACTTACTAAATATTTATTTAAACATGTCATTAACTTTTAAACTGGAAAGAAATACAGAAACATTTGATAAAATATAGGCATTTTCAAATTTCACTTTAAAAAAATAATATAAATATTTCATGATTTAGTAAATAATTTTGTGAAATAATTTAAACTCAGTGGGTGGGACTAAGGGAGAGCATGACGCCTGATTGGCTGCTTCTTCCATGTTAGTTCTGACTCTGAGTTCAGTAATATCACTGCAATGTAAAGAAAAACTTCAATAATTTAATTAAATTAAAGTCTATATATCGGTCTGAAATATCTCTAATAAGTTCACAGGAGAGCGTTAGCCGGTGTTAGCTAGCAACTGAGCTAGCTAACACTGCTAGCTATTGTAGCACAGTGAGCTCTCTGAGATATTTCAGAACAAACTAAAGACGTAGAGACTGGAGTTGCTCCAGAGTTTGTGGTAAATAAATTATTAATTTATTGAAGTTATTTCCATACTTCCAGTGAAAATATCGACCCAAAGTCGTAGCAAATATGTAAGAAAGTGACTTGACTTGAAGCAGCCAATCAGACGTCAGAGTCTCCCTTTAGCCCCGCCCACTGAGTTCCATGGGTGAAGTTAACAATTTAAGTGAATTCATGATGTGCTTCAGCACAGGAACATAAAATAATTCATTAAATTATTACCTAATTACAACTAGTTTTTAAAATGAAAACATGTATATAATTCTATATTGAATAAATTATTTCTGTATTTATTTTGAGATTAAACAAATAAATGACACATTTAAATATTTTTGTATTATTATTTGTTGTAATTTGGCACTATTGGCATTCCGTACAGAATAACCAGGGAGCAAACAATAAACTCTTCAATAGTTTAAAATCACACTAAGGAAATACGACAGATTTTAACGGGTCTCCACCCAAAGCAGCCAATCAGTGACCTGTGCAGGTGTGAATGAAGCGGCCAATCAGTGACCTGTGCAGGTGTGAATGAAGCAGCCAATCAGTGACCTGTGCAGGTGTGAATGAAGCAGTGTCAGGTCACTGGCTGAATGTTGCTGCAACCAAAGGTCAAGTCCGCCGTGTCGCTTCGCCGGTTACAGCCGGCGTCTGAAGTGTTGGATGTGACGAAAACATCACATCCAACACTTGGATGAGCTGCTTCTACTTTCATTCATCTCATGCAACAGATTTCACTGAAGAGCAAAGGTCAGAGGTCACGATCCGGCTCAGTGGCAGACGCTGTAGGATGTTCAGAAACTAAAACCTCTCTCTCTCTTTAGGCCAAACAGGAAAGTCGAAGAGGCCGGACGATGGCGGCAGTAAAACTGCCTATTATTGTATTTTGGGTTGGATAAACACCCCCCACACACACACACACACACACACACACACACACACCCACACACACGCTGCTCCCTCACCCAGGGATGCCTCCGGACTCCAGCTTGTTGGCGATGTCCACGTCCCAGGACCAGACGTCAAACTGCCACTTCCTGAGTCCCAGAACGCCGCACAGCACCGAGCCGGAGTGGATCCCGATCCGCATGTCGATGTCGTGTTTCGTACGAGATCGGACGTATCTGGACGAGAAAAAGTTTCATTATGGTCCGACTCTCCAGTCTCACGTCTTCACCCACCTGCAGAGTCCTACATTCAGAACCACATATCCACAAATCTTCAAATGAAAAAACGTTTTTGCTGCTGAATTATTGATTAAATAAACATTTGAGCTCAATAAAGACTTTTAATTTATATTTTTTTAAATATTAAAAATAACAGTAGGAAAAGGTTTTTTTGAGATTTTAAAGAGGAAACAGCAGAATTATGGTTCTGATCCAACCTAATGGATCCAACAGAGACATTAAACATGTTTCTGGGTGTAAACTGAAAAAAGCAGAGGAACGTTGGTCTAGTCCAAGCAAAGCGCAGCTGAAGAACTTCCCAGAATGAGTCAGAATACAACTAAAAAGTATAAAATTAATATTTTCTTCTCTTTCTGCAGAGTTTTCCTGCTTTTCTACACCTGCTGGTATTTTTGATCAGATATGCAGCTGTGTCATGAATCCATTTTAAACTGTATAGATTATACACTGTACATTGTATAAATAAATGATATGATTGACCTAAAGTGAATAATGTTTCCATAATATTATGCTGTTATTTTAAGCAATATGGTAAGATATATAAGCCTTGTGCATTAATGCAGCAAATTAATAAACATGAATGTGACCTTTGGTGGGAGTGAAGCCGACAGCGCCGCCTGTTCAGAAATAAACACAATACACTTCACGCATATCTGCAGCTCTTAAATAAAACGGCTGAAAAATGTTCACAAATTTGCATCTCATTTCATAGTTTATTATCTGTGAAGAGAATGAAAGCAGGACTGAAGGCTGATGCCTTCACCCCACGCCTCATCGCTGCAGCGGCAGGTGAAATGCATCCTGGGAAGGTGAGACAGGTGCTTAATGGCAGCTGCAGGATATCAACAGCAGCAATCTGCAGTTTGACGGAAAGATGACGCAGGCGAGGACGGAGAGGAGGAGACGGTGTGATTGATGCGACACAAAGCCGACCAATCAGCTCCGTCCTCGCTGGCTTCACTCATCCTGCTGCTGGAGCAACAAAACGCACCAATCTCACAGCTTATCCAGCACTAATCCCTCTTTTCCCGGCCAATATACGTTCTCCTCTTCACCCTCAATGTCACGCAGAAAGAGAAGCAAGAGGTCGACATCCAGCAGCAATAAAGACGATTATTGAATTAGAGTCGTCAGCGGACTCAAAAGCTCAGAGTCCAGAGTCGGCGAGCGTTTTCTGAGGATTGGAGGAGTAAAAGCATGCTGGGATGTTACTTCTGCTGCGTGCGTTCTTCTCCTTACCAGAGGGCAGAAGGATTTCTAAAGCTCTGCCGAGCAAAACTCACTTCAAAAAGTCGAGTTTTTTCTACCGTCTAAATTACAAAAAGCTTTCCTTCAGGTGGAACAAGAGGCAGACAGGAAATGCAACAAAAGTAAAGAAATTAATTGTTAAAGGGGACAAATGTGCAAAATACACATTTTTCACATTTTTGTACTTTTATTTGGATTTTTTCTAAAAACCCACCAAGGCTTAAAAAAACAATCAGCCGGTTTTTGGTAATAGGTTTATGTTTTCTGGTGTCTGTTGTTGACTCACCATCCAGAAACCACTTGTTGCATTCTGGATGCAGAATGCATTGGTTGTGCAGGAGGCTCCACTTCTGCTTTTCAAAGGTTTACAATTGTATAACTATGCAACAGTTTGCAGGCAGTGTAGTGCTGAGTTGGGTGGGCGTGGCCAGCAGCAGATTCTTTGGATTTAAAATGACAGAGGCCCTAAAACAGCTCTAAAATTTCATTATCAAATTATGATGTTGTGCAGAAAATGTAATGAACAGGTTTTGTATAGGCCATTGACCTACTCTCACCTGTTCAAGGAACTAAGGTCACCTTTAATGAAGACGAGCTGCAGTGAAACACTGCATGTCCCGATTCTCTAATTCAGTGATTGAAACTGAAATCGAGGAGCTCTTCAGATCAGAACCAGAGGTTCTGTTTAAATCTGCTTCTGACATCAGAATATAGTTTAAAATGAAATTGAAGTAGTCCTGGGACTTTAAGGTGGTCATTTTCATTAATTTAATTCCATAGATTTATTGCATCAAATATATTACAGAATAAATAATTTTTTTTCTACATGAAAATGTTCCGTCCGGAACGTTTGTGTTGATGTGTTTCTGGTACACCCATAAATTTGACGCACAAGTTACATCTGCTAACAAAGCTGCTCCTCTCTGAGCACTGGGGTTCATTTCTGCTTCTAAACTGATCTGATTGGTCGCTGGGAAAGACTATTGTTGTGCTAAAAGGAGTTAGCCTAAAATAGCATCTCAATGCTAACCATGTAGCAGCTAACGCTAATGTCAGCGTCCACATTTCTAAAGAAGCTCCATGAATAATCAGAGACACTCTTTAAAGCTGAAGGATAGAAAACACTTTTCTGCAATCAGATGGTTTAATGGCCTACATGATGCATTAAAAACAAGATTAAAAACATTACTTTGATGTTGAGCTTATAAGTCTATTTATTAATTAATTTAGCAGCAAAAATGGTTTTTGAATTGAAAATGTTGCTTATTTTGTTGACGTATAGTTTGCTGAAAAATGCAATTAATTTAATTGACAATTAAAACTTTTAACTCCCAGTGCAAGTTAAAATCTGAACAATCTGCAAAAGCTTAACAATCTGAAACCAACACTCTCATTCCACCCGTTTACATGGAAATGTGCAGAAGGCCATGGGTGTGTGTGTGTGTGTGTGTGTGTGTGTGTGTGTGTGTGTGTGTGTGTGTGTGCGTGTGTGTGCGTGTGTGTGTGTGTGTGTGTGCGCGCCGAGCGGCTGAAAGGCGCACGTGTTTTTTCCAAACGTGTTTTTTCCAGACAACAGGAAGGTGGTTATTATAATCTGTGGCGTATCATTAACCAGCAGCTCAGAGCCAGACCAGTCGAGGTTAAAACACTTTGCTTATAAATGCCTCACAATTATTTGCATGAATTATGCAGAAATATTTGCATGTAAAGTAGAGTTTGTTTTCACCAGTGTTAATATTTGTTTGGAGCATTTCAGGGACAAGTTCCTGTTTTATTGTGTTTTCAGCTGAATTTGGCTCAGTTTGTCCCTTTGCTGCACATTTAAATTTAAATTAGCCGTTTATTTTCTATTCGCGCCCCAAAGCGGCTCATTTTTAACCGTTAATTTGTCTCAGTAAATATTTTAAATAATCTATTTTTCCAGCAATGCAGCTGCAACTTTCAGGACATTCACGGTCTTAGCTGAAGTGAGACAGAAATGGAAAATATTTTTTTTCCTATTTTAAGAAAATTATTTAAATGAAAGAAATGAAAGCATAGCAACAATAACAAATGAGCTTTGATTGAAAAGTTTCTGTTTAATGTAGATTATTAGATGAATGATTTGTTTACTTTAGGAAGTCTTTATAAAAATGGCAGTAATTTAATGTCAGGTTCAGGTTAAACGCTTCAATCATATTCGCTCTGGATTTTAACCAAATGGTTCATGTAAAACAAAAATCAAGGCTTTGAAACGACTTAGTTAAAGTCCAGGTTTAAATCCAAATCAGCTGCTGTGCCATACAGTTAAACAAGCTTTTCACGGTTAAAGGATTTTTCTCTTAAACTGAAGACTTTGAAGACTCAGCATGTAGTAAGGCATTTGAACAAAATCTAGTTTTTCCAGAAAAGCAGAAATTGGATCAACATTCAGGAAATCCTTCAAACCCTTGGCTGGTTAGTATTTTGTCCTTCAGGTAATCTCTCTCTTTTATTCGCTCCATCCTAAACCCTCCATCACATCATAAACAGTGAATCCAGAACCAGTCCGGCTGAACGCAGTGAGGGAGCCGCTGATCTCAGGTACGTCTCACCTGATGGTTTTGAGCATGCTCAGTCCCATCTCCACGCAGCAGTGGGCGTGGTCCGGTCTGGGCTCAGGTAGACCAGACACGCAGTAGTAACAGTCTCCCAGGATCTTGATTCGCAGACAGTGATGCTCCTGGGAAGAAAATCAGATCCTTTATGCAAAAACATGACCACTGAACCCAAACACAGAGGGAAAGGGATACATGCGAAACTTAAAAAAGAAACAAAAAACTCTGAGAATAATCTCAGTTTTCAACAGATTATGTTACCTTTACCCAAAATCTCCTAATATTTTCCTGGTTTGTGTACTTACGTGAGCCAGACGGTCGAAACGTGCAAAGAGTTCATTCAACATTCGTACCAGCTCCTGGGCGGACAGCGTGGTGGAGAGGTTCGTGAATCCTTTAACGTCTGCGAAAAGAATGCTGAATAAAATACGGAAATGTCACTTTCAGATCCAGGTTAGATAGAAATACTGATTATACTCTAAGCTGTGTTTCTCTGACTGTGAGGATCATCAAACTGAAAGGAAATGTGTCTCAGTAAAAGACGCTGATCTGATGAGGAATCATGAATCCGTACCGGAACCGGAAGCGGCTCACCTGACATTCTCGTAGCGGTGGATGTAAATCCTGTGGAACTGATGCTGCAGGTGTTCGTCCTCTACATTTGTCATGTCGTTGATCATTTCCAAAACTACAAAACGTGGCAGCACAGACAACACCAGACGTTCCTGGAGAGAGGCAGGAAAAGAGGCGTAATGAGCCGAACCTGACTGCGGTTCGGGTCGGTAACGTGGTTCCTCCAGCCACAAAGTTACAGAGCGTCAAACTTTCTTTGGTTCGTAAAAGCAAGAAATTGATCAATAAGTTTGAAAATAAACCAGAACAGTTGAAAAAGTCTTTTCTGTTTTGTCTTTGGCTAAAAACCACGAGCTAATTCTCCTGCTAGCACAAGGCTAGCTCTTTTGTTTTGGTTGGATTTACCCAGAATGCCCCGCGCTGTAGTCTCCGGTACGCTTGGCATTCACAGAGGCATTAAAACCGAACCAGAGTTCACTTTGAACGAACCCAGACCGATGTTTGTACGCCCAGAGTTTGGTTAGCATTCACACCTGAACAAACGAACCGGACTTTCTAGAAAGACGGACTGGAGTCAGATCGAAGTGGACTGAACTGGGTGCTGGAACCAATCAACAATCTTCTTGGCTAAACAAGTTCAGGTCCAACTACTTTATGGACATCCAACCAGATCTGAGCTAGTATGTATAATTATGAATCTTTGTTGATTAGAAAGAAACATTTAATCAAACTGATGATTATGTGCCAAGATACACGGAAAGCATCAGATTCAGGTGATTAATGGAGCAAGAGAAACTGACTGTCATGTAAAGTAATAGATATTACAGAATAAAATACTGAAATCTCAGCGCCTTTTATGCAGATATGAAAATGAATTTAAATGGACGAACAAATGAAAAGTCGAGTTCCGAGAAGCGTGTAGTCCAAACCCAGTAACTGTGAGCTGGTTCCTCTGCCCAGGCTGCTGCCTTCCCAGCAACCATCTGCTAAATTTATCTTGATAGTTTCTGCATATTTCTTCCTAACCGACCATCAAGTTAAGACAACGTCAAAAAACAAGCTTTGCTTTTGTCCTGACGCGACACAAAAACAAGAAACAGGACAGCATGGCAGACATGAAGCCTGTAAAAACAAATAAACGACATTAAGTGGCAGCCTGGGGCCGGAAGCAGCATCCTAAAAAAAGCCTCAAGGCCTGCAGAGAAAAAATAAAAAGCAGGAAAACAAGATTTGCTTTTATTGGTCTAAACAAGGCAGCGCCGCTGTGCAGATCCAGGAACAGATTTAGTGTGGGAGCATCTCTCAGGAGATCTGCATCAAATCCAAGCCACCGCTCTCCTAAAATACTCAATATATGTGAAATATAAAGATCCAAATGGGCCGGCTTCGCTTTTACAGCCAGAATGATTCCTTCCTTTAATATTCTGCTGCAGCGTTGGGACAGATTAGTCCCTAATAAACTGGTTTTATAACTCATCTCCAGACGCTGCTTCCATTTCAGAGCGCTTCTCTGCTTCTGTCACTTAAAAAAGAGAAATTTAGAAGAAGAAGAAGATGATCATCACATTTCCCCCGACTCTTAACACACGACACAAACTGAAGATGTTTCTTATTCTGTCCAATCAGCTTTATTTCATTGAGTAGGAATTAGCCTGGAAGTAGGAATATTTTTTCAATCTAGAATATTTTCTACTAGAGAAGAAACTCTGAGCTACTTTACTTCTCTCAACATCCAACAAACGAGTTTTTCACGACTTTGCTGAAATTTCTCAGGAAGCCTTCAAACTTCCTGGAACTTAATAAAGACACAGATATTAATAACTGTATTGGTGCCGATATTGAAAAAGATTCTAGATCAGTGACAATGTGACTGATCTATTCAGTCTAATTCTATGTTTTGTGGTCTGAGCTTTATTTTTATTTAAATTGACTTTCTGAGGCATTTGAAAGGTTTGCTGCTGTTTATTTTCACATTTTTGACCAAAGCAGTCAGTTTTAATCATCTTCAGTTTCTTTATTATTATTTCTTTACTCCTAATTACATCGACTGAACAAATTAAAGTTGTTTTTACACATTTGATCAGCTTGTGAAGCTACTGGCGTATTTAATTGTGCTGTTCTTGTGCAGAGTTATCAAATAAATGTGTAATTCATTACATTTATGTCTGTGCTTAGTAAAAGAAACATTGTAAATTCATTTATATTTATAAGTCAGTCATAAGAAAGATTATTAGCAAATGAAATACATATATATATATACCTTTATTTAACCAGGTAAACCCCGTTGAGATCTAGATCTCATTTTCAAGAGGGACCTGGATACATTAGTGTCAATCTCCCAAAGAATGGATGTTTAACACTAAGAAAGCAAAAGTCTCAGCCAGCTGGATGGTAAAGTTCACAGCAGGACAGTAGAAAAACGTCTGAACGGGTCTGGATTGGTTGGGACGGGTGAAGCCTGAACCAAACCGGGTCATCACCGGGACAACGACCCCAAACTCAGCAGCAAATCTACAACACAGGCTGAAAGAAAGAAGGAGTTGCAACGGTCCAGTCAAAGTCCAGACCTCAACCTGGTTGAGGAAGAGGGGAATGTATTTTATCACATGATGTCAAACAGAAAACAAGGTGGTTCCATAAACTGCAGGATGACTTACTTTTCCCATCATTAAAATATTATCCTGCATGTTGTCCATTCAGATTTATTTTAAATAATATTCTGTATTTTACTGGAAAATTTTACAAATCCAAAAAAGTTACAGAAACGACCTTAAAGAAAGAATTAACAATGCTCCTGTTGTTCCCAAAAGCAACATTTTCCTAATTTTATCCTTTAAACGAGTAATTCAGTTAAAAATCTGTTTGCTGTAAAGACAAAGGCCCGAATGTTCAACCATCAGCGGAAGAGCAGGTGTGGAGCTGAAAACAGTGAAGGATCCTCAGACGAAGGTTCAGACCGTCAGATATTCCAGCGGAGCGTTAATAACGCCTCGGCTGCTGAATCACAACCCAACGCCTCGGGGCCGGCCGAGCTTCACTGCAAGAAATGAGGATTTGACTGATTCCTCCTGAAGCCAACCCACCGGAGACGTTCAGCGCCGCCAGGTTTACCAAATATCTACATTATTATTCTGGTTTATCAGAACCGCCAACGTCTGGGTTAAAGGAAAGGGTAACGTTTATTTTCATTCCAGGCTAATGAAATGCAGACTCCAGACACAAATGAAAAGCTAACTAAACTTTAGAAGAATATTTTAAAAACTATATTATTTCACTTACAACATGGGAAAGATGTTGTACATTGAATAATCTGCCAGAGGAACTAGAATGAATTATTGACTTAAAACAGGATCTTATTTTTTTGCTGAAAAGTTTCTTGTAAGTCAGTTTTGTCTTATTTGAAGTATAAGAAGATATTTGATTAGAAATCAAAACTACTTGGTGAGTTTTTGTGTTTTTGCAGTGAAGATCTGGATCCTTTTTGATGAGAGTTTTGGTAAATTTGTAGGTTTCCACATGAAAACTGAGCGAGGTCCCGCTGAACCCGCTGCAGGAACGCTGCTGGGGTTTCGCCAGTAGAGGACTGGACTTTCCCAGCTGGTCACTTCTTGCAGTGTGGAGCCTTAATGGCGTGTCTGCTCGAGTCGACGCTGAACTCGGTTTGGACAGCCGAGAGCCAGCGGACTCAGTGTCAGATTAGCTCAGATGATCATTAGCGCAGCTTGATTTTAGCTGAGGGATGAAGGCCTGCAGCAGATCTCTGACAGCACACATTTCCCTCCCGCTGTGCAGGAAGTGCAGCACAAAACATCCGGCACGTCTGCTGAGGATTCAAAGCAGAGAAATAAATGTTTCATATTAAAAACTTTAAGATCCTGAAGGTTATGTTGTCTCTTTATGTCTTCATAACAGTAGCTGCGTTTCCATTAGAAATGAGAGCAAATTTTTAAGTTTATTCTGCAAACACAATTCCGAAATTGTTGTTTCCATTAAATAAGAAATTGGATTAAAATCACAGGTGAATAAGTTTGTTCACGCAATAAATCATTAAAAATCATGGCAGTAACAGACATAAACAGTTTATTTCAGTCATGGTGGCGCTCATGTGTCAGCCCATCAGAGGAGACGTTGGCGTCTTATTCAGGCGTTGGAGTGACAAGCCCCGCCTCCTTGGGAGCGTCTACGTATGCTGTGGTTTGGGGAAACTGTAGTTGGCCATTTTATTTTAGAGCTTTGGATTCAACATGTTGGAATGAAGCAACATTTTCTGAACTGAGAAGCTGTGAGTTCTGAAAAATCAAAAACAAACCATCATCCCACCACTTCCTGTCGTCTTCTTTGATGTTTCCACCAGTAGTAACATCTGGCTGATGATCATGTGACTCGTTTGATGCAAAAAAAAGTCTCTACTGCAGTTTTGCAAAATACATATTTTTTCATTAAGCAAATTTATTTCTGCTGTGTCTGGACATCGTGATTTGATTACACCAGTTACTCGTTTTCTCGTACTGAAAACCATCGATCAGGACTGAGCTCATTGGTTTCATCATTCAGCTTAAAATCTACAGATTTATTTCTTTTTTCTATAAGATATTGCTCTGACTCAGCAGAGGTTATATTGGTAGCTCCTGCGGTGAACCAGAGGTCTGAATATGGCTTTCCATAAACTTTGACTATGATGGAATAAATCATAGATATCGTCTCTGATCAAGTCTACGGCCCGGCGCTGCATTATTCACTCTCGGTGCGTTTTCCAGTCTCATTTAAATTTTATTTGCGTTTCTTATTTCTCTGGACCCGCTGATTCCCTGGCACTTTAATTTAAAGGTTTTTATTTCACACAGATGGAGGAGCTGTGCTGCTGCAGAATCTAAATCTATTTCTATAAACAAAAACAAATCATGGCAGCATTTACTCCAGCAGGTCGCTGACCTCCTGGACGCCTGGCTGCTGGGGGAGAGCAGCCTCAGACAGGCTGAGCTTTAAACCAGACTTTGAGTTTTAAACCAAACTTTGTTATTAAATGAGGGTGGAATGAAGATGATGATGATGATGATTATTATAAACAGGGATTATGTGCACAAGTTTAATTTATCGTGACTTTAGGCTCAAATATAAATCTTACATCCTCACTAATATCTGCTTAAACAAGTAAGCATTTAGCCACTCATCGTTAAGTTGCATCAAAATAAAAATCAAAACCTGTTTGCTCTGAATAAAACTAAAACTGGGAATCCACAGCATGATGCTGCCACTGCTGTACCAGCCTGGTGCAGATCCAGTGAAAAACGACCAATCGGGTTCAGATCAGAGCTTTGGTTAGGCCATTCTCAGGTAAGTAAAATCCCACAGAATGATGCTGCTTTGACTCCTCAAAAAAATATATAAGATAAAATCTACAATAAATTCAAATGCTTAAACGATATGTAGCAGGAGGAAGCTGGAGTCGAACCCACAACCTTTGAAATGGATGGATGGAGGTCTGTTGCCATAGCAACCTGTAAGCAGTAGCAGAAGTCAACCTGCTCTCTTCATGGCTGCCCAGCTTATTGACTTCTCCTTCTCTCTCTCTTGTCTGCATTTTTTTATTACCGTAAGTTTTCACTCTAAGCGTGACATGGAGATAAAAAGTAAAACTCTGCTGATAAACTGAATGTGTAGCCATGACAGAGCTGACAGGAAGCTGATTCAGCAGATGATCCAGTAACGCCGCTGCGTTTCCTCCTCCTGCAGCTCAGTAATCTCCCACAGCGCCAGAAAAACAAAGAAGGAGAAAAACAAAGAGGAGCTCAGTTAGTCCTCAGATCTGGCCTGAAAACACGCCGCTGGCAGTCAGGGATGCTGGGCTCTGATTGGTCCGTGTGGAGGTGTTGTGCTGCAGGCGGCGCCCCGACTCATCACAGCCCGGCCTTCCAGGAAACATGAGGCCGCTAAAAGCTTTCTGCGCCGCCGCCTCACAGCCGCGGTGTAAACAAAGCTCACTATCAGCCGTGTGTGTGTGTTTGCTGATGTGACTCAGCCTGTTTGCGTGTGTGTGTGTGTGTGTGTGTGTGTTGTTATTGGTCAGATGCTAACTGTCCCTGACAGCTTCGTATCGATGATGCGTTCATGTTTTTCTCCTGGAAGTCTCTCCGTCCTGTCGCTGAAACACTCCATCCGCTTTGCTTCTTTTAACGCCCAAACCGAACCTCACACACAACAACAGGAAGTAGAAACATGTCCAGTAATACGGAGGCCAGTGTTCACCGTTTCTTCCAGTCAGACGGGGATAAATACAGTCCCATTAAAAACCATTTTGGAGGCACATCCAATCTTTGACACTTTGCTCTTCAGAAAGCGCCGCACTCCAGTAACGTGCGGTCAGGGGAGACAGGTGAGGCAGAACCTCACCTGTCATCATGGAAAAATAATATATAATGATAAAATAATTTATCTCGCTATTTTCACCCTGTGGTTTGTACTCTAAAGTGCCTGTTTTTCATTTAGCTTAACTAATTCTGATGATTTTTTCTTCAAAATCGCTGATTTTCGCATTTTCCCATTTAAATGCTCGGAAGCGCAGCTGGTGAGGCAGCAGCGAGTTGAGGCTCACCTGGGAGGCTCAACTCCCAGGTGAGATTCGAGGTGAGGCAGGCAGTTCTCTGGCCTCATGGCAGGGGGCGCTCATGATCCCAGACATTGTGACTCCACAGCTGCAGAGTAAGAGACAGTTACAGTGAGCTAGCCATGGAGCTAGCCATGGAGCTAGCCATACAGTAAAGTGCAGCGATATATTTATAGTTTTCTCCTCTTACCACATCAACCACTTATTAATAATCGAAAAATAAACATTAAGCTTAAAACCAAACTGCTGCAACAGACTGAATGTTCTGCTCTGTGTGGGAAAAGCTTTTCCCTGCAGGTTCCTCTGTTCTGCTCCTCTTCTCATTGGGAGTTTCAGTCCTTCATGCTGGGTCTGGTTCTGGTTCTGGATGTTCAGGACTGATTTATTTCATGTTTTCAGCAGGTTTCAGTCGAAGCCTCCACACACTGACCTGTCTCTGGTTCTCAGTCTCGAGTCTGAGACGAGCTTCGATGCAGCGCCGCGTCTCGAGGAAGGCCTGGCGCTGGGCCCGGTCGGACAGGTAGCTGATGAAGATCCCAGCGGTGTTCATGCACATGAAGAGCACGGCCTGCGCCGCCACCTGGAACACAGGAAGTCACGTTAAAACGCTTCTGCAGTGTCATCATCCTACCGGACGGAGCGCCAAACACCTGGACTCGACTTCTAGAGCCACCCGTCCCATTCAGCCACTCATCGACATTCAGCCACTCATCGACATTCAGCCACTCATCGGTATTCAGCCACTCATCGACATTCAGCCACTCATCGGCATTCAGCCACTCATCGACATTCAGCCACTCATCGACATTCAGCCACTCATCAACATTCAGCCACTCATCAACATTCAGCCACTCATCGACATTCAGCCACTCATCGACATTCAGCCACTCATCGACATTCAGCCACTCATCGGTATTCAGCCACTCATCGACATTCAGCCACTCATCGACATTCAGCCACTCATCGACATTCAGCCACTCATCGACATTCAGCCACTCATCGACATTCAGCCACTCATCGACATTCAGCCACTAGGCTCAGGTAATTCATTCATTTGTTTTAGCTCTCAGTGTTTCTGTTGCTGCTCTCTGATTGGCCATGTGGTCAGAGATATTAGCAGAGCAAGCAGAAAATAATCGACGCCATTTTTCAAATTCATAGCAACAGCAGAGAAGCAACGCAGTCCTTGAAAGTGACCAGAGGATGTGAAGCTACGTTCACATAGCTGGGAAATCCGACCTGAATCCACATTTTCACAGCCATTCCAATCTTTTCGACCCAGAAAATCTGATTTGTTCCCCTTCCAGATGAATCGCTTTAGAGTTCAGTTAGGTTGTTTCGTAGCTGCTGAATCTTCTGTATTTATTCAGTAGCAGAAAGAGCTAACAGAAAGTCCGTCAGACTTTCTGTTAGTGATGCAGAAGTGAAGCAGCTGTCAGAGACGCTGGACAGGACTCATCACTCTGACGTCCTGCTAACTGTCAGCTCTGGTTTTTACTTCACAACGACTCATCTGTCCGACTTCCTGCAGCCAAATCTGAATTATTCAGAGGCTCATGATGTGATTCTGTTCTGGGAGCAGGAGCAGAACCTCGGGCCGGTTCTGTGGCTCAACAGTTGGCTTCAGGTGGAGAGAGAGATTCCAGTTCTAGAACCAGGAATGCAGTTGTAGACCTGAACTTGTGTCCGTTTGGCCAACAGGTGATGATGAAACGCCAGCGGCCAGCCGAGCCGCGACGGGAACGCGGTCTGAAAGCAGATCCGACATCAGGAAGCAGCCGGAAGAACAAGCAGGTCACTGGTTACATGAGCGTCCAACTAATGATGATTTATGATTTGTTTAATGTGTGTTAAGAGTTAAACCTTCTTGTTGACTGAGAGTAATGGAAATGAATCTAACAGCAGCAGAAATGGAACAATATGTCGCTGAATCAGGATGTGAAATTTGTTTTCTTGTGTAAATAAATGAGATGTGACCGTCAGATTCCTCTGAAGGAAATGTGTGTCACATTTAAATAAAACACAGAGTGAGTCAGAAAAGCAAGGCCGCACGCCTGCCTGCTCTGAAACATGACGGAGGGCTTTTATCTGAGCGCTCAGTGAGGAGCAGCCTTCAGAGGGAGGCCAGATGATGCAACGGCGTGCAACAGGAGGGACTTCCTGCCTGCCGCAGCTTCACATGATGCAAACCTTGGAGCAGGTGAGCTGGAGCTTCACACAGTGGTGCTCAGATGACCTGCAGCACCTAAACGCCCCACCCTGAGGAACAACTGTTCCTAGTCAGGGACGAGTCTGAACAGGTCCAGAGCATCTGCCCTCCGTTTGTTTCTGTTTCTATAGGAAGATTGTTTTTATTTTTCTACATGAAGCGCAGAAACCCAGGAGGAAACGTTTGGACCAATCACTGAGCTCACAGGGTTCTGATGGGGCTGCAAAACTGGACCCACAGATCTGTTATTTCTTTCTGCTCCAATGAGCTGAAATAGTTATTTAATGCCAGAAAAGTAAAAATAACTTTTATCAATTAGTGCAAAGCGAATTGAGTTGTGAATTGGGTGAAAACTGTGGTGGATGCTCCAACCACCAGCACCTTTAATTATTGTTTCATAGTTTACATTTTTAGTTACAGATAATATTATACATAAGATATTTTATTTAGACATATTTTCTAATGGCTTCACAATTTATTAATGTGTTTTCCAGACACAAAGTGCCATTTCATAACACAATCAAGGAACTATGTCACCTTCAGTTATAAAAATGCTATATAACAAATATGACTTAAAATAAATTTCACTATGTAATGTAATAATTAAAATGATAATTTAATTGAAATTGGGCCTCTGCCTCTTTAAAAGCTCCTGCTCTTTCTGAAGCTCCGCCTCCAGGAAGTCATCCAACATGGCTCCTCTATTAACCCTTATCGTTTTGTTAACTATTTTTTGACACTAAATCATTTTTTTTTTCACTTTTGAACATCTTTTGTCCTCGTCTGTTTCGACTCACAAGCAAAGTGGGATCAAGTCGGTTAGATAAACAGCTACAACATCATAAACAAGTTATTGTCTGAGTTTAATCACCTTGAATATGAGATCAGGATTTTATTTATTCCATCAAAATCAATCTGCTAACGGTGAGATTCCAGCTGGGTGTTTCCTACATGAGGCTGATTAGCCTGAATCAGATCAAAGTGATGTTGATCAAACAGGGTTTCGTTGCTCCCCTGCTGGCGCTCTCTGATTTTATTTTCTGTTTTTTTCCAGGAAGGAGAAAGTGCTTTTGGACTGGAGGCAGAATGGTGTCACACCAGATAAAAACCTCAAAGAGACAGTTGTGTCCTCCACCGGAGCGCGAGCAGCTCTGCAGTCAAACCGCCGCACTAAGAGCACATTTGGAGTGGGAAAAATGGAGCATGAAGAGGGATTTTCTGATTTCTGCTGCTCTCAACAGCATGATGATGCTCCACGGAGCGCGGGTTGACATTTTATTACCGGCTTTTCCCGCAGCTGGTTGCAGCGCTGCACACAAATGTACCTGCTGGACACAAACATCCAGAAACACCGACTGAGACCCGATCAGCAGCACAGCAGTAAATATGAAACTAGAAAAACAAAATTTCTGAAGAAATTTAGCCGGGGCCTGCCAAGGCGCGCCCGTCGGGCTTGGGCCCGGATTTGGGCCCGGCGTCGTCACGCTACAAATCGGCATCGACGCTAAAGGACGGCGCAACGTGATCAATGGCACGCAGAGAACCACAAGAACGTTAGTAAGGTGGACGTTCACCATTCGGTACGATTTAAAATGTTGTCAAGGCTTTTATTTTGGAAGTTTCAGTATGCTTCATTTCAAAGGGCCAAACTAATCCCATGCGTAATAGTCCTTGGGTTAAAATAGTTATATAATGCTCAAAACACAAGTAGCTGATGTAAAAATATTCAAGGCTTTTATTTTGGAATTTTCATTATGCTTCATTTCAAAAGGGCCAAACTAATACCATGTGTAACAGTGCTTTGGATGAAAAAGTCAAATAAAGCCAAAATGAGCAATTACTTCATTTAAAAAATATTCAAGGCTTTTATTTTGAAATTTTCACTATGCTTCATTTCAAAGGGCCAAACTAATACCATGAATAACAGTCATTGGATAAAATCAGTTATATAGTGCTCAAAACAGCAATAATCTCATGTAAGAATTCTCAAGGCTTTTATTTTGAAATTTTCAGTATGCTCCATTTTAAAGTTCTGAACGAATCCCATGTGTAACAGTGCTTTGGATAAAAAAGTCACATAAAGCCAAAAAGCGCAATTACCTGATGTAAAAATATGCAAGGCTTTTATTTTGAAATTATTATTATGCTCCATTTTAAAGTTCCGAACTAATCCCATGTGTAACAGTGCTTTGGATGAAAAAGTCACATAAAGCCAAAAAGCGCAATTACCTGATGTAAAATATTCAAGGCTTTTATTTTGAAATTATTATTATGCTCCATTTTAAAGTTCCTAACAAATCCCATGTGTAACAGTGCTTTGGATGAAAAAGTCATATACGGCCAAAAAGAGCAATTACATGACGTAAAAATATTCAAGGCTTTTATTTTGAAATTATTATTATGCTCCATTTTAAAGTTCCTAACAAATCCCATGTGTAACAGTGCTTTGGATGAAAAAGTCATATACGGCCAAAAAGAGCAATTACATGACGTAAAAATATTCAAGGCTTTTATTTTGAAATTTTCAGTATGCTTCATTTCAGAGGGCCAAACTATTCCATTGTGTAACAGTGCTTTGGATAAAAAAGTCACATAAAGCCAAAAAGCGCAATTACCTGATGTAAAAATATTCAAGGCTTTTATTTTGAAATTATTATTATGCTCCATTTTAAAGTTCCGAACTAATCCCATGTGTAACAGTGCTTTGGATGAAAAAGTCATATAAAGCCAAAAAGAGCAATTACATGATGTAAAAATATTCAAAGCTTTTATTTTGAAATTTTTGTTAAGCTTCATTTCAAAGGGCCAAACTAATACCATGTGTAACAGTGCTTTGGATGAAAAAGTCAAATAAAGCCAAAAACAGCAATTACCTGATCTAAAAATATTCAAGGCTTTTATTTTGAAATTATTATTATGCTTAATTTTAAAGTTCCAAACTAATACCATGTGTAACAGTTCCTGAGTTAAATCAGTTATATACAGCCCATAGCAGCAAATAGTTCTAAAGGCCAGTTCAGTCCTGATCTGTTTCAACTGAGGGTTCCACTATAGATAGAACTACAATGATGCGTATCTGTAGTCCAAACCAGCAGCCAATAGCCTCTTGAGATCCGTTGCTATGGCAAATAATGGTCTCAGCAGGGTGTGAGCTCTGAGCTCTGAGCTGTCAAACACACAATTGTGTGTTTGAGCAAACACGTTTTACTGACAAAAAGCATTGGAAACAAATCCTTCCTGGTCGGGAACCGTAATACATATTCGAAAAGCGTTTGAAGCGTATGACAGGTCAATGTGTCTTCTGCGATAGTCCCGAGATTCATATCTGTACCTCACTCAGAACATTTACAGCGATGAGAGAAAGAAATGTTGTGCCCAGATCTGAAATTCTATTCAAATACATGGGAGAGAGCCTCAGACAGCCTCAGAAAATCCTGTCGCATGACTTTGCTCTGAAGCACCGTGACAGAAAACCGTACGATCTAGATAAATTTCGAAAAGATTTTACCGGAGCAGACAGGCGTATCAATGTCAGGACCGATTTTGATACTAATCGTGCGATATTTGTGGGCGTGATGGCGATTTCAAAAATGATTTGGGTTGAAAAAGTTGTCTTCATCTCTCACTCTAATCAGCGAGAGAAGCACTCTAACTTTAGGAAAAATGAGAAACTTTGGGTCGCTTAGAGGCAAATTGTGGACAAACCGTAACTGTTATCGACGAGCCGTCTTCACTTTCGAAGAGATCACAGACGTATCTACAAAATGAAATTTGAATGGCATTTCTACGTGAATTAGTGACGACACAGAAAATCCTCAAAAATAGGGTATTTCCAGGATTTTTCCCATTGACTTATAATGGGGTTTTTTTCGTAGTTTTTTGCGAATTATGTCGCCACGTTAAGCCCAAATCCCACCAAAAGTAATAGCAACAATGGCGTGAATTTTCTGCACGTTTTGATACCTCATTTGTAGGTGTGCACCCAGCGGTATGAGCCGCATTAACGGTTACGGAAGAAAAATAAAGAACTACTAGAAAATTTCGGAAGAAATTTAGCCGGGGCCTGCCAAGGCGCGCCCGTCGGGCATGGGCCCGGCGTCGTCGCGCCACAAATCGGCGTCGACGCCAAAGAACGCCGCGACGTGATCAGTGGCACGCGGAGAACCGCAAGAACGTTGAGCGAGGCGGACGTGCACCGTTCGGTACGATTTAAAATGTTGTCGAGGCTTTTATTTTGGAAGTTTCAGTATGCTTCATTTCAAAGGGCCAAACTAATCCCATGCGTAATAGTCCTTGGGTTAAAATAGTTATATAATGCTCAAAACACAAGTAGCTGATGTAAAAATATTCAAGGCTTTTATTTTGAAATTTTTGTTAAGCTTCATTTCAAAGGGCCGAACTAATACCACGTGTAACAGTGCTTTGGATGAAAAAGTCAAATAAAGCCAAAAAGAGCAATTACGTCATGTAAAATTATTCAAGGCTTTTATTTTGAAATTTTCAGTATGCTTCATTTCAGAGGGCCAAACTAATACCACGTGTAACAGTGCTTTGGATGAAAAAGTCAAATAAAGCCAAAAAGAGCAATTACCTGATGTAAAAATATTCAAGGCTTTTATTTTGAAATTATTATTATGCTCCATTTTAAAGTTCCAAACTAATCCCATGTGTAACAGTGCTTTGGATGAAAAAGTCATATAAAGCCAAAAACAGCAATTACCTGATGTAAAAATATTCAAGGCTTTTATTTTGAAATTATTATTATTCTCCATTTTAAAGTTCCAAACTAATCCCATGTGTAACATTGCTTTGGATGAAAAAGTCATATACGGCCAAAAAAGCAATGACCTGATGTAAAAATATTCAAGGCTTTTATTTTGAAATTATTATTATTCTCCATTTTAAAGTTCCAAAGTAATCCCATGTGTAACAGTGATTTGGATGAAAACGTCAAATAAAGCCAAAAACAGCAATTACCTGATGTAAAAATATTCAAGGCTTTTATTTTGAAATTATTATTCTCCATTTTAAAGTTCCAAACTAATCCCATGTGTAACATTGCTTTGGATGAAAAAGTCATATACGGCCAAAAAAAGCAATTACCTGATGTGAAAATATTCAAGGCTTTTATTTTGAAATTATTATTCTCCATTTTAAAGTTCCAAAGTAATCCCATGTGTAACATTGCTTTGGATGAAAACGTCAAATAAAGCCAAAAACAGCAATTACCTGATGTAAAATTATTCAAGGCTTTTATTTTGAAATTATTATTATGCTCCATTTTAAAGTTCCAAACTAATCCCATGTGTAACAGTTACTGAGTTAAATCAGTTATATACAGCCCATAGCAGCAGTAGTTCTAAAGGCCAGTTCTCAGTCCTGATCTGTTTCAACTGAGGATAGATAGAACTACAGTGATGCGTATTCGTAGTCCTAACCAGCAGCCAATAGCCTCTTGAGTTCCGTTGCTATGGCAAATAATGGTCTCAGCAGGTGTGAGCTCTGAGCTGTGAGCTCTCAAACACACAAGTGTGTTTGAGCAAACACACTTTACTGAAAAAAAGCATTGGAAACAAATCCTTCTTGTTCGGGAACCGTAATACATATTCGAAAAGCGTTTCGAGCGTATGACAGTTCAATGTGTCTTCTGCGATAGTCCCGAGATTCATATCTGTACCTCACTCAGAGCATTTACAGCGATGAGAGAAAGAAATGTTGTGCCCATATCTGATCCGAGGTCGGCTGTCACTCTAATATGACCAAAAATGAGAAACTTTGGGTCGCTTAGAGGCAAATTGTGGACAAACCGTAACTGGTATCGACGAGCCGTCTTCACTTTCGAAGAGATCACAGACGTATCTACAAAATGAAATTTGAATGGCATTTCTAGGTGAATTTGTGACGACACAGCAAATCCTCAAAAATAGGGTATTTCTAGGATTTTTCCCATTGACTTATAATGGGATTTTTTTCGTAGTTTTTTGCGAATTATGTCGCCACGTTAAGCCCAAATCCCACCAAAAGTAATAGCAATCATGGCGTGAATTTTCTGCACGTTTTGATACCTCATTTGTAGGTGTGCACCCAGCGGTATGAGCCGCATTAACGGTTACGGAAGAAAAATAAATAAAGAGACGCTTCTCTCCGACAATAGTAATAGGTTCCTGCCATTGCTTTGCATGGCAGGCCCCAATAATATTAAAGAGACGCTTCTCTCCGACAATAGTAATAGGTTCCTGCCATTGCTTTGCATGGCAGGCCCCAACTAGAAAATTTCGGAAGAAATTTAGCCGGGGCCTGCCAAGGCGCGCCCGTCGGGCATGGGCCCGGCGTCGTCGCGCCACAAATCGGCGTCGACGCCAAAGAACGCCGCGACGTGATCAGTGGCACGCGGAGAACCGCAAGAACGTTAAGCGAGGCGGACGTGCACCGTTCGGTACGATTTAAAATGTTGTCGAGGCTTTTATTTTGGAATTTTTGTTAAACTTCATTTCAAAGGGCCAAACTAATCCCAAGCGTAATAGTCCTTGGGTTAAAATAGTTATATAATGCTCAAAACACAAGTAGCTGATGTAAAAGTATTCAAGGCTTTTATTTTGAAATTTTCAGTATGCTTCATTTTAAAGTTCTGAACTAATACCACGTGTAAGAGTGCTTTGGATGAAAAAGTCAAATAAAGCCAAAAAGAGCAATTACGTCATGTAAAAATATTCAAGGCTTTTATTTTGAAATTTTCAGTATGCTTCATTTCAAAGGGCCAAACTAATCCCATGTGTAACAGTGCTTTGGATGAAAACGTCAAATAAAGCCAAAAACAGCAATTACCTGATGTAAAAATATTCAAGGCTTTTATTTTGAAATTATTATTCTCCATTTTAAAGTTCCAAACTAATCCCATGTGTAACATTGCTTTGGATGAAAAAGTCATATACGGCCAAAAAAAGCAATTACCTGATGTAAAAATATTCAAGGCTTTTATTTTGAAATTATTATTATTCTCCATTTTAAAGTTCCAAAGTAATCCCATGTGTAACAGTGCTCTGGATGAAAACGTCAAATAAAGCCAAAAACAGCAATTACCTGATGTAAAACTATTCAAGGCTTTTATTTTGAAATTATTATTATGCTCCATTTTAAAGTTCCAAACTAATCCCATGTGTAACAGTTACTGAGTTAAATCAGTTATATACAGCCCATAGCAGCAGTAGTTCTAAAGGCCAGTTCTCAGTACTGATCTGTTTCAACTGAGGATAGATAGAACTACAGCGATGCGTATTCGTAGTCCAAATCAGCAGCCAATAGCCTCTTGAGTTCCGTTGCTATGGCAAATAATGGTCTCAGCAGGTGTGAGCTCTGAGCTGTGAGCTCTCAAACACACAAGTGTGTTTGAGCAAACACACTTTACTGAAAGAAAGCATTGGAAACAAATCCTTCTTGTTCGGAAACCGTAATACATATTCGAAAAGCGTTTCGAGCGTATGACAGTTCAATGTGTCTTCTGCGATAGTCCCGAGATTCATATCTGTACCTCACTCAGAGCATTTACAGTGATGAGAGAAAGAAATGTTGTGCCCAGATATGAACCGAGATGGGCTGTCACTCTAATTTGAAGAAAAATGAGAAACTTTGGGTCGCTTAGAGGCAAATTGTGGACAAACCGTAACTGGTATCGACGAGCCGTCTTCACTTTCGAAGAGATCACAGACGTATCTACAAAATGAAATTTGAATGGCATTTCTAGGTGAATTTGTGACGACACAGCAAATCCTCAAAAATAGGGTATTTCTAGGATTTTTCCCATTGAGTTATAATGGGGTTTTTTTCGTAGTTTTTTGCGAATTATGTCGCCACGTTAAGCCCAAATCCCACCAAAAATAATAGCTCCAATGGCGTGAATTTTCTGCACGTTTTGATACCTCATTTGTAGGTGTGCACCCAGCGGTATGAGCCGCATTAACGGTTACGGAAGAAAAATAAAGTTCTATAATAATAATATTAAAGAGACGCTTCTCTCCGACAATAGTAATAGGTTCCTGCCATTGCTTTGCATGGCAGGCCCCAATAATAATAAAGAGACGCTTGTTGGGTGTAGAGTAATAGGTTCCTGCCATTGCTTTGCATGGCAGGCCCCAAATACCAGATTAATAACAGAGTCTGCTGTTTTCACTGCACAAACTAAACAAACTAGAAATCTTCAGTTCACATCAGACACATTCATATCGTCTGTTTTTAATTAATGACCTTCCATTAGTGTAATTAACCCTATTGCTGTTACATATGACATCATTTCCTATTTAAATTTGAATATTTCAGTCCAGAGGTTATTGGTTGAACATCCTTGGATTCTGATTGGTCAGCCTGTAATTCTGAACATCTGATTGGTTCCACTTTGTTGCGTTTGTATCAGAAATTCCAGACTTTTGACTGACAAAGTCAAAAAATCCCATTATAATAAATTTTTTACCCATCAATTATTAAAAATATCTAAATTATATATTTAATTGCATTTAATATTCATTTGGTTTAATTCATATTCAACAAGCTGAACAGAAAATATGTGAAATTTTTTCTCTGCATTGACAAAAAAAACCCTGACTGTTGAAGATGAAGGAATCAGAAGTCGGTAAAACTCTGAAGGAGAGGATTCCTGATCAGCAACAAATCACTTTACAGGGAGAAAACCCCAGAAATGACAATATGTGGTTCAGCAGGAGTTCTGCAGCTTTCACCAACTCAAATTTAAGGATTTTTAAGACCTTTTTAAGACCATTATGAATTAAATTTAAGACTTATATGATGACAGAAATGTACAAAATGAAACTGCATATTTTATAAAGTAGTAGAGCTAAGATATGGGTTGGTAACAGAAGTGAGCCAACGGTTGATAAATTTGCAATTACAAAAAGCTAGCTAGCTAGCGATGCTATATTAGCAGCTAATTAGGGGTAGCCTCAATCAAACAGAACGAAGATGTGTGAGTGCGACTGAAATGTTAGCCTGACAGAAAAGTCCAGCGAAAAAAATAAACTAAATGAGGCTAAAAAGTCACAACAAAACTTAAAACATATTTAAGGCCAACTTACATTTTAATGGATTTAAAACACTTCCAGTTTCTACGTTTAGATACACAAATTTAAGACTTTTTAAAAAATTTTTGTATATTTTTTCATTTGAACTCTATTTGGTGTTTTTTATGTTTATTCCCTTGTTTTCTATCATTTCGGTCTTGATATATATGTAGTTATTTAATAATGTTATAGAAACTGAGTTATTCATGATTTGCATATAGATTCTATATTCATCAAAATAAAAAAACAATCAGTTGTGTTTTAACTTTGAAAATGACGTCACCAAACAAACATAAGCCGTTATATTCTGTGCCGCTACGCCAGCCTGGTTTGAATTGAAAGCAGCAGCATAATAATTACTATTATTAACCCTTGCTAATTATTTTCCATGCAGCTGTTGACAAGCCTCTTCCTGGCTTAGCGCCTTTAATGAGGCCTTGTTAAAAACATTCACATCACTGGCATTTCCCCTAATGAGCGCACCGGCGGTCTCCATGCTGATGCCCTTTATGGCCAACCGCCGCTGATCTTTTCCAAAACATCACGGATGCCGCCACAGCTGCCGCAGCTTAGAGGCTTTTCATTTCTGTCGCCGTGGGAGGAGAGCAGGCCTTCAGAGGAGGAGGAGGGCCTCAGAAATTAAATCAGCGCTGACGGCGTCCCGGGAGTCACAACGACACAGTGGCACACCGTAATGCAGCGCTCCGGGCCTCAGGGGAAAATGGCCGCCTGCGAAAGGAAAATCCAGGAGGAGCAACTTCATCCTCCATGGCTGCATGCAGACGCAGCTGCAGCATCTGCAGCATCTGCAGCAGCTTTGCACTGGACATGAAGTCAGACAGAAAGCCTCTCAGAGCAATGGTTACACTTCTTCTTCGTTGGTTTCCACATTCATAGTTCCTGAGGTTTAAACTCCCGTTAAGGCAACAGAGAGTGAGAGTGACTGGAGTTTCCACATAAAGTAGCACAGCATTGCCCCTCCCACACCTGTTGCTGCTGCAGCACTACTCTGTCAGTTGCAGGAAAGTTTTAAAGTTTTCCTGTTTGTGAAAAAGCAGCTGTGGTTTGGAAATGAAAGGAGGTCCACCATCACTCTTATTAAAGTGTAGCTAACTGAGTGAGAAGGTTTTCTACCTGAACCGACGTGTGACGTCAACGGTAACAGGAAAATTCAGCTGCACTACCTGCTTTCAACCCAAAGGGGGCAGCCCTGAGACAATTTTGGGACAAAGTATTAATGTAAACAACTTTACATGAAAATGTCACAATTTACTTAGAAACATAAAGATAGAACCCTTAAGGACCAATTTAAATTTTTATATGCAGAAAAACAGTTGATTTGGGGTTTAGTTAGTTTTAAAACTAGGATTTAAAGTGGTTAGCACTGTTGTCTGGTGGAAACAAAGTAAATCTACCACTTTGAGACTTCTTGACAAATAAGATGTTTTTTCATGTAAACTTCTGACTTTTACTGTCAGAGAACGTGCATCCATTAATCGTCTAAACCAGCTCATCCCTGCAGCTCTAAACTGATTGTTGAACATGGGAGGAAGTTGGAGTACCAGGAGAGAACCAATGCATGAACAGGGAGAACAGAAAGACCCCAGGCTGGGATTTGAACCCAGGACCTTCCAGCTACAAGACAACAGAGCTACCAACATCCGACTCTCAGAAAAACTTTGCGGTAATTTAGTAAATTTATGCCTTTAATCCTGAAAAATTATTATTTTTCTTGCATATTTTCAACTTTTGACATCAGAGAATATCCAATGTTTTTCTCGAAAATATGAGGAATTGATCCATAAATTTCCTCACGTTCAGATTATTTGTTATTGTGTCATGATGTAGTGAAGGTTTAAAGGTGTAAAGTCACACCTGCAGGATAATGAGATCAAAAATCAGAGATCAGCCGCTGGGTGTGTTCAGTAAATATTTAATCTCTATCAGTGACCCTCCTGCTCGGCGGCTGTTCTATGTTTTATAGATGAACTCCGGAGGAAGAGCCGCGGTTAGAGTCTGATTACAGCTCTATAGAAATGTGAGGCCGAGAGGAGCAGGAAGCCTCTGCGCTGCCAAACGGAGGATTTGTTCTGCGGCTCGGAGCAGCAGAGGACCGTGACTGATTAACTGGACCTCAGCGCCGCCATCGGACCGGGCCGCTGCTTAAACCCAACATGACGACAGTAACTCATCGCCGGGATGTTTGCAGACACTTTGTGCAGCAGCTGAAGCTCATCGAGTTGTTTGCTGTCTTCACTTTTTACTTGTCGGTTTTTGTTTTCCATCCTGACCCGGTCCGCCTCTGAACGGGTCCAGTGACATACAGAACCAGCGAGCTGCTGCCAGGACGAGCTTTACACAGCATCGGGTTTCAGTAATTAGCAGCGTTAAAACAAAATGTTCCAGCAGCCAGAAACACACAGAGCATCAGATCCAATTCCTGCTATCGGCCCGATTAACGCTCGTTAGTCTCACATCCCGTCCTTAGCAAAAAAAAAAAAAAAAAGAACTTTAATTAGTGAGCAGAAAACGTGACAAACATTCAAGAATCTACTTTAAAACATAATCCTGCAGTCCGCTGACAAAGTATTGAAACCCTGTAAACGTTTTACATATTATTGAAGAGAGCGCTGCATTAGAATAATGAAGGGATTTAACGGATCTAAATAAGTTTTTTTCCCTGTGATGTTCATTCTACTAATTAAATTCAACCGCAATCAGACTTCAGGGTGGACAGTTTGCGGCCCAAAGCGGCGCGCAGAAGAAGAGCGTTGAGTGCAGCGTCAGGAGGAAAACCTGTCTGGATGTGGAGTCAAAGCTGAGAGGATGAGATGAGATGCGTTCACTGACTCAGACTGCTTTCATCATTTCCTGCCTTTTTTACAGTCACATTTACTTCTGGTTTACTTTATTTCTGCTGGTGCATTATGACGTATGTCTCAAGTCAATGATGTAAAAGTTGGATAAATCGCAACATGACAGGATATTATTTAGTTCTACATGGGAAGTGGGACAGATCAGACTTTTTCAGGGTGAAAAGGTCAGAATTAGACCAGTTAGGTGGATATTCATCACTTATGGGTTGGATTTAACTTCTCTGTGAATGTGGAACCTGATTTTTTCAGTATTATTTCATTTTAAATCGCTGGTACTGATCAGCGCTTTTTACCGTATTAACCAGAAACCATTTCAGCGCCGTCAGCAGAAACCGAACCAGAACAGAAATCTGTTTGCTACAGTAATCTGTTCAGAGGAAGAGGAGCGGCGTTCCGACACACGGAGCCACTTGGCAGGAGAACCGTCGACACTTTTCTCCTCCAGTCTGACAGTTTTCTGTGCGGCGCTGCCAGGACGGCCGCCTGGCTGCGGCTGCATGTGTGAATTGGATTTTCAGTGAAGCAGCAGCAGGTGGGGGAGGGGGGAGATGGGTGCTGCAGCTTCAGATCGCTGTCCATCAGAGGTGAGATGTTCACCAATATGTTCCCAATGTGTTGTCAGGAGCAACGCGGTGATTAGCAGGTCGGCGCGGTGTGATGATGACTGCTGCAGATTAGATCAGATCTCATAAATCAGATTTACAGAATGTGAATGCAGCACAGCGACTCGTGAACAACACGCCTCGCTCATTTCAGCTCCGCGTCCCGGTCCAAAACATCACGGTAAAGAAATCACACAAATACCGCACCAACAGCCAACATTATATTCACCACAAAACATTCATCATGGCGCCTCTATGGTCCTAATTTAATAAAAACGTTCAGTTTTACTTCCACAGAATCCCACTTATTATTATTAAAAATGTAATTAAAGACCTCTCAGCTAATCAGAACATGAAATGTTTTAAATGGGTCAGCTTCTTTATTTTACTGTTTTCAACTGGAAAATAACAGGAAGCTCCAACTAGCTGGATCCAGCTCCAGTTAGTGAATCAGGTGAATCACATCCAGCACCTACAGACATTTATAAAAGAACTGGTCTCTCTCCTGAAACCCAGCAGAACACCTTAGCGGCAAATTAAAGTTGGCGTTCCCGCCCAACATCAGTGTTGAACCTCACAGATGTTCCCATTAACACGTGCTAACCTTGTGGACAGTTTGCAGACCGCAGGCTAACTGAGTAAATATCTCAGAACCTCTGCTGATGCAGTGAACATGTTGGTTCTGTTGTATTGTTAGTAACTGCTCAGTATTCAGCTCAGTCTGTGAAAAAACACAAAATCTGACCAAGTATTTCTAGTTTCGAGTGAAAATATCTTGAAATAAGACAAAACTAACTTGCAAGCAACTTTTCATCAAGATATGGGAGCTTGTTTTAGTAAATCATTTCTTAATGCTAGTTACAGTGCCAGACTATTTTTCTTATAAGACATGTTGAACCAATATTCAAGAATTATAACTTTAAAGACTTCTATATCTTACTAAGAAGTTACTTGTGAGTTAATTTTGTCCTATTTTAGCCCAACACTAATCCTAGTGTACTAAGATGTAAGTATGAAAAACTAGACCAAAATTCTTGGTAAGATTTAGTGTTTTTTAGTGAATGCTCTCCTGTAAATGTCACAACGTTGTTATAACATCGTTTTATTCCCGCAGAAAGCAGGAATGAAAGAGGAAAGGTGAAGTTTGTTTAGCTCTGTGGGTGTGGTTGTAAAAACACGTTTGATTCCTCACGGCGGAGGCGAGCGCAGCCCGAATTTACAGGCTGCAGTGAACGCGCCATCCTGCCCCGCTGCAGTAAATCAGCTGCAGCCAGTTGATGCATGGACTCCGCTCCGGTAATCCTTCCTTCACGCAGGCTGCGCTGCTCCACCCCGAGAAAGTATCATTTATGTCAGCGAGGAAGTATTCATCTGCAGAATGCTTTCAGGGAAACAAAAGAGGCAACATCCAGTTTTACAAATGAGGCGCGACGCAGAGAGAAGTTAACATCCAGCAGAACAGGAGAAACGTTCACCACAGCAACACGAGAATCCGTCCCAACACAACAGAAGAAAACAAGAAAAGGTGAAGACGTCAGTGAAGCTTCTTCCTGTGAAAACAGGCGTCAAATGTTTGTGCAGCAGAAAATGTATTTTGTGCTGCTATAATTCTAAAGATATTAACAAATGTTTCCAGAGGTCATCAGAGGTCAACCAGTCACTTCACATTTACAATTTTAAACTAAATATGGTCAGTCAGCTGTCCTACATTTGTGCAACAAAAGTTTTCACTTGTGCCATTATAAGTTGTAACCAGATATAACTGGAGATCCACCTGCATTTATATTCACTAAATACAACAAAACTGGTGAAAATTTATTGTGCTGGTTTGTAAGACAAACTTTAGCAGTACAGTTGATTGACATCCAATTTGTTTGTTTTTTTATTAAGTGGGAGAGACTAGTTGACCTTTGATGACCTCTAAACACATCTGGAAACATTTATTAGTTTCTTCAAAGTAATAGCAGCGCAAACATTTGAAATGTTTGACACCAGATTTGTTTAAGTCAGATCTCTACAGAACCTCTGACCTTCCTGCTGTTTCTGGTCAAAAATTAAATTCTCTGTTAGTGGAAAATGACTCAGCATTCTGCTCCCAATAAAACACACACACACACACACACACACACACACACACACACACACACACACACACACACACACACACACACACACACACACACACACACACACACACACACACACACACACACACACACACACCCTCTACAAGTGTTTCCATTTCAGTTTTTTACCAAACACATCTATTTCGATCCGGTTGAAAAATCAACTGATATTAGCACAAATTTTTTTCCCAAAGACTTTTTCTAAATTGCCGTGTTTCCAATAGTCAAAATCATTTTCATAATTTCAATTTGCATAGTTACATGGGTAATGGAAAGGCAGCTACCATGGAGAATCCATTGTGATAGATTATAGAAGATGGAGGGAAACCCGGTTGTATAATTCGAGGCTTGAGTTTTTGAAGCTACTGAAAGGTTTGATGATATCAATCAAGCTTCTGCAGTGACATAAATGAAACCTTTAAAGTTTCTGGAATCGGTCAGTGTTTGCCTGTTGCTGCATAATTAGAGGGCGGACAGACACTTTCTGCAGACAGTTTTATCCTGAGCAGGCTGTTCGCTAATCTGAATCTCATAATTTAGACACTGACACAAAACAGAGCCACAACTAAACGTTCCTTAAAGCAGGATCTGCAGTTAACCATGAAGCTTCACATCTTCGCCTACAAACTGCAGATCTGAAACTGTTTCTGTGCCTCTTCTCTCCATCCCTTTGTATGTTTCCTTTACTTCCTGATTTGCTGGTTTGATCAATAACATTCAATAACATTCAGCGGAAAGTCGAGCCGATCTGCAGGGAAAACAGGAAACCAGGCAGTGATGCTCTGCAGAAACCCCCAGCTGCCTCTCCGGCTGGTTCCAATACTGGGACACCAAGCTGCTGCAAATACCAGTTACCTTTTCAAATGGAAATAATTCATAACCATTCTTTAACTATGGAGGGAAATGTGTTCAGCTAGTCACCACAGGTCATCGGGTCACTTCTGATGGAGTGGTTGGATGAGAGCAGACGTCCACTGGTCCTCACTGTGACGTTTTCCAGAGCTGATGGTTTTGCTGCTGCCGCGATGCGATCACATGTGACAGATAGTCGTTGCTGTGCAACAGCAGGGTGCCAGCCTGCGCTCAGCCCCAGGACAGCCTGCTGTGAGTGTGGTCATGTCACTGCCATGCAACAAAACGCTGCGGTTCAGCGCCGAGCGCCGCCGAATCTGCTCACCGAGTCAGGACTTCATCCGATCCGTTTTCTGTCCTGTTCTGACTGCAAAGCTGCTACATGTAGCGTTGATCTGTTGATCTGCAAACATTTATTTGGGCTTGTTGGAACTTCTGTAGTTTTTTTAAATGAACAACAGATCGTATTTTAGTTGAAACAACGTAGCTCTGAATAAATCTGGTTCTCCTCATTCTCAGCTTAATCTGATGGACTAGGCGCCTCTGATTTTCAGCCGGCTGTGCCAAACACAAACACCATTCTCTTATTTCTCTGTATACCTGCTGTTGTTTTGCACTATTTTAAACTGATAACCGCGATCCAACATTAATCTAGTTAAACGGTGACCCGAGCTGCTGGCCGTCGGCCCGGCTGTCTGGATAGATTACTGCTTGGAGGTAATCCCGTCTGAAAATCGTTCTTAGTGTGAAGAGTGAGCTGGAAATCGCCCCCACTCTGAGCTTAAAAGCTCTCAATATGTTCTCAGGTTTAACCAGGGCAAATGTTGCACATCAGACTCATATTTCACACAGTATTTGTGGATAAATGAAGAGGGAAGTCGTGTCCGGAGGAACGGACGGCCTCATGTTTGTCAGACAATACGCTAGTGAATAAAGGGGGATTTTAAAGCTTAATAAACATCATCCAAAGCTGCAAATCCAGGTTACCTTGTGAATATACTAGTTTATAATCATGGATAAATCATAATTTAGATGACAATGGGGAAATAAAAAAGTAAAAGTTGTATTACTGAACATCTCCGTCCCTAAAGAGAAAGAAATCTAAGATGGCCCCTTAAATTTATGCATAATTAGCAACAACAGGCTTTATTTGAGAAACATTTATTTCAGATGTAAAAACAATACAGTAAAAATATTGTAAGCTGTTTAATGTTTATAAATAACTACTAAATATTCTCACACCGACGTCGCCATGCTGTTTACACTGCAATGCAACCTGGGTAGATGACGTATGCTAGGTGGTACAACGCTAGCTCCGTCCAGCCAGCACAGTAAGTTCTGCATCGTTCAGCCGCTTCGATTTGAACCAGAACAGGTTGAAATGACGAAGGAAAATGAAGATGAAGAGAACCAAACGGATGAAGAGGAGCGACTCAGCTGAAGAAGACGGTATTTGTGCTGCTGTTACCTGGAAATGGTAACCTGGAGAGCATGTGCTGCAGAAAGCTCCAGTTTCTAACCGAAGCTGTTTACTGTTAGCATCAAGATCAAAACATTTACTCAGATATACCAGGATGGAGACTCTAACTTTACACGCCCATCTATTATCTTTCAGTTTGGTTTTTTGTGTTAGTTCCTGCTACTGGTTGTAGCTTTAGCGTATGGTGTTAGCTTCTGCAAATAGTATTAGCTCCTGCTCTCAGCGTTAGCTTCTGCTACTGGTGTTAGCTTATGCTAATGGTGCTAGCTCTAGCTACTATGGAGTCTGCTATAACCTGCCTGCATCATCAGGCTCACTGTGCAGGTGAAAACATGATGATAGTGGAGATACACAATACTGAAGTGATTTTGAGTTTTGTGAATTTGTTATATCTGGATTCTCTGGTTTTCTGCGCCGCTAAAAATAAAAACACTGCAACCCTCCTGCAGACAGAGGAACTGTTTGTGTCACATGAAGCCACAGGGACTCTAACTTGGTCTGCTCACCAACACATGATGCTGAACATGGTCAGCGAAGTCATAAACCAGCCATGTGTCATCCTCAATCTGTTTCTGCTCGTTAGCCGGCTTGTTGACCTTTGCAGAGCAGCCAGGTGAGGCCCACAGGTCCAACACCGTCAGCTAGCAATGAGCTGGAGCTAATCGATACGCCTCGTCCTTCAGTCAGAGCCAGTCACTTCTAACGCCTGATTCATCCTGTGGGGGAAACACGCAATCAGCTGTTTCTGGACAGTTTATGTCCATTGAATGATGGACGTGTGTCAACTGAACAATGAAAGTAAAAAAAAAAGGTCAAAACAACAAGCAGCCCAATCACGACCTAAAAACCTCAACTCTATTAATCCCAGTGGGAAACTCAGTTGTAGCCTACCAGTCCACACATTCACTTCTAACAAAAATGATTGATTAATTAAACATAAACAAAGCATAAGCACCAAACACAGGAAACAACTTAAAAACAAAACAAAAGACGCTCACCATAAATGGAGCATTAAAATTTGCTGCAGTCCTGAATGCGTCATGAAAGCGTTGAAGTGCTGACGCTCTGCCTGCATCAGGTGCATCAGGGGAAAAACTTAAACTAGTTTACCCAATTCATGTCCAGAAGCTCTTATTGGAGAATGTATTTGTGTCCTGCTCACCGGCAGAGACACAATGAGCTGTAATTAGGTTCTGTCAGCAGTTCAGTTCAGAGAGGAAGACGTCATGGCTTTCATTGAGATGAATGTGTTTCTGGCCGGCTGATAATAGACAAAGAGAACTGCTGAGTCAACATTCAGGAAGAAAATGAGAATGACTTCCAGGTAACTTTCTTTGGAGGTCGGTTGACGGCACTGGAGGGAAGCTGGAGCGTTTAAATTCACATTCAAGTTCCAACAAAAGCTCTGAAAGGAAGAACAAGGTAAGAACGTCCTCTTGATTCCCTCCGGCTTCAGGACTGACGGCGGTGATTTATCTGGTCCATACGCTCCTCTGGCACTCACAGTCCACAAAAAGCTTTAAGAGCCCAGAAGAGAGGAGGAAATGAGGTGCTGCGAGGGCTCCTGTTCATCACCTTTACAGCCCGGCCGCTGGGCCGTAAATCCTCCAGACAGACCATTTCGTTTGGTCTCAGAGGTCAAGGTCGCGGGAACAGACCAGGTGACCAACGGTGAGTCTAACGCCTCGCTGCAGTTCAGCAGAACACATTGGAACATCATTTGGTCGGTTTGTAGAGAGTAAAGAAAGCTGCCGGTGCCTCCATCACACCAAATGTTCCTAATATATAAATCTAACTCGTGGTGATTAAAGTTTTAAATCAATTAATTGCAGTCTGTCATTTATTAATCACATTTAATTGAAAACCAAACAAAATAAGCAACATTCTAAATTTAAAACCCCTTTTTGCTGCTGAATTACTCAGCAAATAGACATAAGAGCTAAAAACAAAAATATTTACAGTTTTTAATCTGTTATTTAGGTCATTAAACCAGATTGGCCTAAAGTCTTAATCTAGTCATTCAGCTTTCCAGAGTTTCATGGAGCTTCTTTAAAAATGTGGACTGCAGACATTAGCGTTAGCTGCTACATGTTTAGCACTGAGATGCTACTTTAGGCTAACATAGCTTCTCTGATAGGCTAAATGCTTTTAGCACAACTTCAACACAACAAAAGTCTTTTCCAATCAGATTGTTTAGAAACAGAAATTAAACCTCCTATGAGCTGAAACAGTTTAGTCATCTATCACTGCTGTTAGCAACCGTAGCTATGTGTTCATGAGCGTACCAGAAACACAACACAAAGGTTTCCACTTTCAAACCAAACTGCAAATAACTGCATTAAAATATATGTAATTAATTAATCACAACTAACAAGTCACATCTCTGGTCCTAATTACAACTTATTTAAACTGAATTTATTGCCGTTAAGAATGAATGTTGACGTTGGACTCTATCTGGTCCACCATGCAGGCCGGAAACAGATCTACTGGGTTTACATACAGTAATCCAGTTTCTATCAGGCACTCAGGACAGCTGCTGCAGAGCGACTGGAGTTCTCACATGTTGTTGAAAGTCACCAATAACAGAAAAACGGCTCCAGGTTTGGCAGCAGTCACAAAATCAACAGAGTGGCATCACGAACCAGAATGATTTAGTAGTAAAGTAAAGATTGGTCGCCACTGGTGTTAATGATTCAACACATGAATAAATCATCAAAAGAAGCTTCACCAAGCACACAATCAACCAATCGACCTTTGACCTGTAGACCCAGAGAGGAATCAGGCTGTAGAGCAGGAATGGTCTGAACACTCCAAACTTCTGAAACTTCTTCCACTAAGTAAATGCAGCAGAATTAAAAGTTTGCCTTAACTTAGATGATGGCAGGAACACAGCATAAGATCGGCGCGTACCAACATGAGGTTCTGGCACAACAGTTTGCAGCGTTTTAATGCCAGATTGTCCTCCACAGTTGCTGCGCCAACAAAGCCCACCAGCCGGCTGCTTTCCCCTCCAGCTGGACTTCTCCGTATCTCCGCTGAAAGCCCCGCCGATGCAGGCGTCACTCTTACATAATCAGCAAATGATCTGGAAGAAGCTTTAAGTTATTTCTCAGCTCAACAACTCGCCCTGTTCTCACTGAAAAACTGAATCTTCTGGAGAAGCTGGGGAGTGATTTCACCAGGTATAAAAAGTGTTTACTTCCTGATGTCATTTCCTGTCTTCACCCATGAGATATGTATGAAGACGATGGACGAATGAAGCTTTCAGACTCTGGTAATTCTTGAAGTCTGGGAGGTCACAGGCAGAAATGTCACTGGGAAACTCGGCCTTTTAAAGCACAGAAAGCTCCGTCTCTGAGATGTCATTAAATATTAAGAGCGACTGAGTGCCGTGTCTGGTAACAGTGAGATTGTCTGAGATCAACCGCATGAAACGGGTGAGATGGAGGAGGCGGAGGGTGAGAGAGAGGTGAGAAGGACGGAGCTGGAGGTTCTTCCCTCCCAGGGGAGCCGCTTTCATCGGGCCGAGGCAGCGAGCCGCCGGGCCGGCCGGCCGATCGCCGATGAAGCGTCGCCACGCAGGGAAGAGAGTTTCAACATAAACGCAACCGAGCGAAACGTTGCCTGGACAGGCAACGGCTCCATAAAGGTCAATCTGACTCCAGTGAGCAGAAACTGTCAAGATCCACATGGCTGCCGAGTTCCTGAGCGGTACCGAACGGTTAGGGAAGCAGAAACTGAGCAGCAGCTGAGGGACGACCAATAAGAGGTCCAAAACACCAAACAGACCAGAACCAAACAGACCAGAACCAAACGGACCAGAACCAAACAGACCAGAACCAAACAGACCAGAACCAAACAGACCAGAACCAAACGGACCAGAACCAAACAGACCAGAACCAAACGGACCAGAACCAAACAGACCAGAACCAAACAGACCAGAACCAAACGGACCAGAACCAAACAAGCAACACCCAAATGAGTCTGGACTCAATGGTGGTCAACATGAGTAACATTAGCGGCTCATTAATTCAGATTTCCAGAAACTGGACCAGAAAACCCAGGAATGTTGAAAAACTCACTCCTGAAACCGAACCAGAGTTCACTTTAACTGAACAGGGACCGAGGTAAGTAGGAGAACCAAGACTGGGTTTTTTGGTTCGAATACACATTCACACCTCACCCAACCGAACCAGACTTCCCAGACAAATGGACCGGAGTTGGATTAAAGCGGACTGAACAGGGCTGGTGCGAATGCAGCCTAAGAAAACCTTTATGCTGAACTCCTGTTGTATTTTGATGAGGCATTAAAAAGAGTTACAAAAACCATTTCAACCTTATGAAAGCTGAGGTGATGTGAAACATTTTCTCTGCTAGTTTGGTCTGGAGCCAAGATGAAACACATAAAGGAACCACAGCAACACATCGTCTCCATGCGGAGATAAAACAGACGGAGCTGTGAGAACTTTTACATTTAGAGTAAATAATTCATTTCCCATCTTCAAACAAGGCTTCCTTGATCAGCTGCAGTTGTTGGTGCAAACAGCTTCAGGAGGAAATCTCTGAAGACGTGAGCCGTGCCGAAATGTGACGCCTGTTCAAAGCAAACGTCACTGAACAGACGTTAAAAAAACCCGTTTGATTGGCTGCAAGAGGCGAACAGGAAGCTGTTAGAATGCTAAAATCTACAACACCCTCCTCTCCTGAGGGCTTGCTGAAGGCAACAAGATTGAAAACACACACACCCACACACACACGCGTGTTGTCTCCGTGTCAAATCCACACTTGGCTTTTTTGTGTTATTTTCCCACCTCTATCTCCTCAGTGCAGCCGGCGCTCCGGTAAGCCCGGTTTGACCTTGAAAGAGGAAACGAGAAGTACAGCTAATCAATGCGCACACAGCTCAGGGTGTGTGTGAGGAGAATACACACTGTTACTAGCGCCTTCATGATGCTAACGCCATATTAGCATTCACACCGGCTCCTCTTACTGACCAGAACAACCTCATCGCTGTCTAACAGCAGAGAGGAGAACCAGCAAACGAGAAGCAAGGAGGAGAGAGCAGGCAGTATTAACAAGGGATGCGGCTCTCTGCACAGGGCGGCATTTTGCCAGGGAGCGGCAGGAGAACAGACTGTCAGTTCCAGAAACCACACAACAAAAAAGCTTCATGAAAGCACATGCAGTCAGTGAGACCCCACTGCACCAGCAAAGAGTAAAAGAACTCCTGATTTTTGGAAAAAGATATTCTTAAGATGTTTTCACACCTGATAGTCCGGCAGACTCTGTTTGATTTGAAACCAAACTTCGTCATCTGCTCCATCTGCAGCTGCTGTGGTTCTCCTTCTCTCTGCTCTGAATCAAGCCAACCAAACCCTTTGAGCAACCTGTTCCCCTCCTGGCCTGTGGGGGCGCTGCACCAAGGAAATGACACAAAACCTCTGAAGAAGACTCTGAGTGCAACTTCCTTTTTCATGAATGTAGTGGCGTCAGATTTTAGCGATTGTAGGACTTGTCTTTTGTCTGTAGTAAAAGACGAGTCATTTCTCCTGCTAGCGCTAGGCTTGTTTACCCAGAATGCCCTGCGCAGTAGTCCACTTCCTGGTTTTGGAGAGGTCTCTGATCCGCTTGGTGTTCACATATACTTTCAAACCGAACCAGAGTTCACTTTAACTGAACCCAGAGGGGGTTTAGTAGGCGGACCAGAGTTTCCTTTTGATCCAAGGCAAACGAACAGCATAAAGTAGCACAATGTCTGATGCATCCCTGTTTCTGAGATCTGAAACAATAACATGTGAGTCTGTCCTCTCAACCCTCTGCAGTCCTGGCTGCAAAACCTTCATCCTGTCCTTCAGCAAACACAGTTAATGAGAGCAGATTAACTCTGTTCGAGTCCGGGATGTTTCAGTCTTCCTGACTCCAGGCGTTCAGCCTGAGCCGTCCTAATCCCACCGCCGCCGCTGCATCTGCAGCCACACCTGTCCCACTGCAGCCACACCTGTCCCACTGCAGCCACACCTGTCCCACTGCAGCCACACCTGTCCCACTGCAGCCACACCTGTCCCACTCCAGCCACACCTGTCCCACTGCAGCCACACCTGTCCCACCTGTCCCACTCCAGCCACACCTGTCCCACTGCAGCCACACCTGAGCCACCTGTCCCATTCCAGCCACACCTGTCCCACTGCAGCCACACCTGTCCTACTGCAGCCACACCTGTCCCACCTGTCCTACTGCAGCCACACCTGTCCCACCTGTCCCACTCCAGCCACACCTGTCCCACTGCAGCCACACCTGTCCCACTACAGCCACACCTGTCCCACTACAGCCACACCTGTCCCACTCCAGCCACACCTGTCCCACTGCAGCCACACCTGTCCCACCTGTCCCACTCCAGCCACACCTGTCCCACTGCAGCCACACCTGTCCTACTGCAGCCACACCTGTCCCACCTGTCCTACTGCAGCCACACCTGTCCCACCTGTCCCACTCCAGCCACACCTGTCCCACTGCAGCCACACCTGTCCCATTACAGCCACACCTGTCCCACTACAGCCACACCTGTCCCACTGCAGGGACAGGTGGGCTGAAGGTAAAACATCCTCCCCCCTGCAGAGCTTACAGCAGGTTAGTGGAGACACAAGCAAAGACGTATCTCAGCCCGGCTGGATGCTAATTAATGCTCTCATCAGCCAGCGCTCCCACAGATCACCGACTTATGCAAAACATGACTTTAATTATGATATCAGCAGGCAGGCGTCTGTCAGCCATGACAAACTCAGCCCTGGGAAGGAGACCTTTACCGATAGACTCTCAGTTACATGTTTGCAATCATCTTCATTTAACATCTAGGTTAAACTTTCTTCTTGTTCCACTTATTTTTCCTGCTCTGGTAAATTCAGACTTACTGTAAACAAAATAATAATAACGATCTTTTAGATTTAGAATTCCTAAAATGTCAAGAGATGCTGCAGAGTTTCCATCATAAAACTCCAGTTTTCCGTGTAAAAGCTTAATGTTCAGGCAGAAAGAGGAAAAAGCTTCTCTGCTGCAGTCTTTGGTTTAGTTTGGTTTAGTTTTCAGACGTTCCCCCTCAGTCCCAACACAGACATAGTCAAACCTTTTTAATTTTTCTCTCCATTAAGCCGTGATGAAGAGATAATTAGAGGTTTTTACTGTTAAAGATAAATTTCTCCATTAAGGTACTGAAACCTGAGCTCAGATAAACCTGAGTTCCAGTAAGTGCCAGAGATTTGACTGTTTGTTGTGTGAGCAGTGCAGCATGCAGTCGGCTGCAGCACATCTGCTGCAGCCTCAGACTGAGGACTGGTATCATGCAGTGTGAAGCTGCAGCGCTCCCGGCTGCACTGAGCATGCTCAGTGAGTCTTACTGTGGGCGGCATCGTGAGGAGCCCAGCAGAAATCTGTCAGGTATTCCTGGAGTTCCCCTGATGCCTGTGAGCTGCGTCAACACAGGAGCTGAAAATAAGTCCTGGCTGCAAACTGACACGGTTTTTTTTACCGGTTCTGCTGCGAATAAAAAGATTACAAATGAATTTATTATATGACTAAGATAAACTCGTCTGACCTGATGTAAAACTTCATTTGCTTTACATTCTGCAACAAGGTAAAACTGCAAACATGAACATTATGTTGGGGTACTGTCCACATTCACTGGCACCTCTGGTAAAACAAAAAAAAACCTTAAATATTAAATCTGTTTTATCTTCGTGGTGTAATCTAATACTGGAAGTTTCAGAAAAATCAAACCTGTAGTTTGAGAACAGAGGTGATTAAAATCCCACATTAAGAAGAAACCATTGGCTCTCCTAACACTTTCTCTAAAATAAAAATAATTAAAGCATTTGAAAGTTTAAAGCTGATCACAGCGTCTGCAACTTTCTATAAGTAAATCTGCAGCACAGAACTCATCGTACTGTCACCAGAACCTAACATTACATAGATGCTCACAAATATTTCTGTTGTTTTTTTGTTATCAAAGAAAATTTATTTTTGCACTAAATTTGCCAATATTTATCCCAGATGAATATTTTTATTGGATTGACAGAAACCATATTTATTTTTATTACTTCTCAAGATGGCCATAAATAGCTGCCATGGAAAATTAATTTTTGCACTAAAATTACCAACCAGATAAATCTGTATAGTGTCAAATCATAACCTACATACTTTGAACCATAGAAATCATTAAATATGTTCTTCATCTTACATTTCCTTTTTATGGTGGACATTTTTCAAAATGGCCGCCATGGTAGGAAAGGAGAAAATAGGTTTGGAGTGCGTGCCGTGGTGGCGTAGCGGTTAGCGCGACCCGTATTTGGAGGCCTTGAGTCCTCGACGCAGCCGTTGCGGGTTCAACTCCCGGACCCGACGATATTTGCCGCATGTCTTCCCCCCTCTCCTTCCCCGTTTCCTGTCAGCCTGCTGTCATATAAGGGACACTAGAGCCCACAAAATACCCCCTGGAGGGGTAAAAAAAATAGTGTAGTGGCTACTTGTTCTTTTCTATAAAGCCACTATATTGATAAATTAGCTTCAGTTTTCTTTGTTAGTATCGGTTAGCTTATCTCTTCTTAGTTGACGCGTTTCTGTTCATTGATATGTCTTGTGCATTAAATAATAAACAATACTTACGGTTCCACACAAAGTATGAACTTTACTTTCTTTGGCATAACATGAAAATTATTTTGTCTTGCACAGCATCCTTAAAATTAACGGTCAAAAACTGTGTAGAGGTTAAGCGACCACACTTCATCCAACATTCTTTTCTTTTTTACTCTTAAGTGACACCGCCCTTTTTATATATACAATTGTGTCCTTTAGGTGGCGCTGTTTTATAAAAAACATAGTAAAATAAAACCTTACTGTAAAGACAATATCTAAATATGCAAAAAGCATACAAAAAAGAAACAATGTTAAAACTAACATTTTTGGCTCTTACAAATAGGTTTGGACTAAAATTGACAGTGTGAGCACAACAAAGCAAACATTAGGTTCACTAGTTCACTGAACAAGAATCTTTGAGCTAAATTAGCAGAAGCTAACGCCAAACCGCTAACATATAAAAACATTACAGAAGTTATTGCTTAACCACTAAACAGATATAAAAAACGTAGCACAAGCTAGCGCTAACCATTAAGACGACAGTCAGTCTGTCTCACTGGTGTGAAACAGCAAAGTTCTCAGTTTCTGATTTTGTTACTTTAACGTTTTATAAATATTATGACCAAAGTTGAAAATGTACGACGTTACAAAGTTCATCCACGTCATTAAAATGGGAAACATTTTATTACAATAATTGGTTTAAAAGGCTCAAAAATCCTGAAATTCAGTTGCTAAAGGGAAAAATGAAAACATGACCTGATGGGTGAGGATACATATTTTTATGTCTTTATACACATTTGAAAGATTTTTACAGTAATAATTTGCACTGTTGGTCCAAAGAAAACATCCAGGTCTGACTGAAATCTCCTGGACTCTGTGGGATGATGATTGACGGTGCAGTGAATCCAAATGGTACGATCCTTCCTTACTCTTTGTTTTTCTGCTGATTTGCACATTAAAGACGTTGCAGCTCAGGTAGAAAGTTTGGTCTCTGTTTTATAAAACAAGCAGCTGACCATCCTACCAGGGCCTGTAAGCCTTTTAGACCCTCTCTATGTGAGTTATTGCAGAATCCCGGCATTGATTTTGGTATTCTCAGCATCGTGGGTCGTGTTTCCAGCTGCTTTTGTCTCCGTTTATACTGATGTCTGATCCATCAGGGCTCCAGATTAAATTTAGACCCATTTTGTGACCGCTCCTGGAGAGAGCGCGGTTAATCTCATGAGAGAGAGAGAGAACATTCGGGTCCACGCAGACTGATTTGTTACAGATTCCTCTCGACAATAAGAGGAGGAATCAGCCGGTGTTATCAAGCTGCAAAAGGCAAAAACCAATTCCACAGCAGACATAACTCCAGCTGAGATATTAGAGGCAGAATGAATGCTGCTGTTATCAGTGTGTCTGAGGCTTACATTGGACCAGCTAACAGCTTCTCCAAGAACGCTATCCACTAATTGATCTGCAGAAGATGCCGAACTTACAAAAAAATGCAAGCTGAGTCTGTGAGTCGAAGGTGTTAAAAAAGAGCAAAGTTTCTAAAGATGAACAATCAGTGTGGCTGATTGAATCACAGCCGCGCTGTCAGGCACCTGGTGAGATTTTCACCTTTAAGAGAGAAAATCCAAACACAGTTGAGAACCAGCCTCCAGTCCACTGATGCTGCAACAACCACTGAGCAATCATGAACATTTTTATTCCTTCGCTTCATTTCAGAACGTCAGAAAGCTCCGTGTTGATGGATACTCTGCCGCTCCGTCAAAACTTTTCTATCCAGAGTTTTAGGAAGTCCTGATCATTGTTGGAGCTTTTGTACAAATATGGACGCTGACGTTAGCGTTCGCTGCTACACGTTTAGCACTGAGATGCTATCATAGCTTCCCTGCTAGGCTAACTCCTTCTAGCACAACAATACTCTTTTCCAGCATCCAATCAGATCATTTTATGGTTTTTAACGGTTAAAATCTGTTTAACTAACCAAAACATGCAGCAAACATGTGCAAAATGAAACCTTTTTACTGCAAAACACTGTGAGAAGAAAAACAGGATGGTGGCAGCATGATGCTGTGGGGAAGTTGAAGGAAACCTGAGACCTGAGCAGGTTCAGCTTCCAGCAGAATAACGATCCTGAACACAAAACAGTTCAGATCAAGGCTTACTGTGTCAGAACGGCCTAGTCAAAGTTCAGACTTTAGTTCAGTTGACAATCTGTGGTGAACTGAAAGTTTACAGACATTCTGGGTTCCAGGAAGCCAGTAGAGACCAACTAATGAAAACATGGGTTCTACAAAGTATGGGCTGAATTTAAATATTTCACAGATTTCACTTCATAATGACTCAACCTCTGGTGACGATCAGTTTAAAACTAAATAAAAAGGAGTGGAAACGCCTCTGTAAAGGACTGGAGCAGAAATACAGGAAAAACTGAGTGAAGACAAACCCACTCAGCTTCCGTAAAGCAGCAAATGTTTGTCTGCCTGAGTAAACAGATTTGATCATAAAACAACAAAGTGCAGCTCCGGGTCTGACGCTCCACCATCAGGCCTTCAGCTGCAGCTTGATGCAAATCAAGATTCATTCATTTGCTAATGCGGATCTGTCTCTAGTACATTCTGATCCGATCCAATTTCCAGTGAATACAGTTAATAAAAGGTTTTTAAATGAGATTTAAGCTAATGTTGCGAATTGCGCAGCTGAGAAGAAACCTAGTGCTGGCCGGTAGGGGGAGCCACTCCTCTCACAGCGGGTGGTGGACAGTTCCCGGTGCTGAAAGCTCAGCAGCCGGAAAAACTGCAGACAAACAAACTGCCACATGTGATTAGGAAAAACAGACCGCAGATTCCCGCTCTGCTGCTCCACGGACAAATTCAGGAAAATCACAAATGGAAATCACAGTTTCTGAACCTGAAGCAGCAGCGAATGAAGGGGAGGTGACAGGTGAGGCGCAGAGGACTCACCTGGTTGGTGAAGAAGCGCGCGCTCTCCGAGATGAGCAGCTGGACCAGGATGTGCAGCCCGGAGGTGAAGAGGCCGGCCAGGATGGCCCAGGTGAGCGGCAGCGGCAGCATACTGTAGGTGGCGAACAGCGTGAACAGGACGTAGCCCACGCCGTCCCCCAGCAGCCCGTAGCCCAGGCCGGCCGCCAGGATCTGCGTGGCCATGGCCACCCAGGTGACCACGCCGCTGTACTGCAGGTAGCTGTGCGAGGTGGTGTCCTTCCGCACCACCACTAAGGCACAAATGACCACCTCTATGCCGGTGAAGAAGCCCAGCAGCGTGCCCTTGATGGGGTCCATGGGGGTGGAGGCCAGGGTGAGGTGCAGCACCAGCAGGGTGAGCTTGGTCACCACGTCCAGGATGTTCATCACCACCACGGACTTCCGCCGCTGGCCCAGGAAGTAGCGCTGGTAGAGCCGCTCCAGGTCGCGCGACTTGAAGGCGTTCCGCAGCGTGGGGAAAATCACGCCCCGGTACGTGTAGCCCCAGTTCAGGAAGAAGTCCGAGTTGCTGGGCGCGCAGTCGATCTGCAGGAAGCCCAGGTCGCTGCTCGCGCGCTCGGGGAACACTTTGGTCCCGCCGTTGTTGTGCCGGTCCCCCACCGAGGTCCGGCCCGCGGACTGCTTCCGCGCGCCCTGGATCGGGTCGAAGGGGTCGTCTTTCGCCCCCCCGCCGCCGCCGCCGCCGCCCTGCTCGTGGATGAAGCGCTGCTCGGTGATGTGCCGCACCGCGTTCTGCCACAGCAGCCGCTTGGGCCGCGCGCTGCCGCCGCCGCCGCTGCTGTTGCCGCTGCTGCTCGGCGTCTTGTTGATGGTGTACAGCTCCTCGCTCGCGCTGGAGCAGCGCACCTCCGACAGCTCCATCGCCGCCGCCCAGCTCCGATCGTCTGTCTCAGTGTCTCCTCTCCTCCTGCTCCTCCGGACTCTCAGTCGGATCAGCGGTTCTGGGGACACGACGTCTTCTCGTGCGCATCGAACCGAGGGCGCGTGCTTTTCTTTCGGGTTGGGGTGGGAACGGCGCGGGGCAAAGCGCGGCTGGAGGTCATTGTCAAGACAGCGGATCCCTTACAGAGCCTTTCGAACCGATCCCGCCTCTACCGGACCAGCCATCATGATCCCCGCGTGGGAAAATCACCGCGTGGCGCGTCCGAGCAGCGACCGCAGCTCGAGCCACTGTGACCGGACCGCGGGCACCATCAGGGGGTCGCGGCGCCACGCAGAGCCGGGACCGTGGAACAGAAAGAGACTCTGTTTGGAAGCGGGTCGGAGGATCCGGGTCCAACCGAACTGGAACCAGAACGGGATCAACACGCTGCAGGAATTCCCAGTTTTCCTTTAAAGATTCCCAAAAGAATCACCAGGCATGGAGGAAAAAAAGGAAAAAAGAAAAGCAGAACAAGAACTCCACAAAATCCGATTTATGGATCCAGAGGAAATTCAGAACCTCAAACTTGTTGCTGCGCGCGAGCCTCCACCTTCAGGATCCTGCGTGGATCAAAGCTCCATCCCGCGCGCTGGTAACACCTGTCTGGCAGCGCGAGGCGAACCGCCACGCTCCAACCCAGTAAATAAATAACGCGTCCCCGTGCAGCGCGAGCCGAGGCTGATCTTCCTCCTCCTCCTCTTCCTCCGGTCTCCCCCTGTCAGACCTCCGCGGTTCCTCCTCCGCGCTGTTTCAGAGCCGCGGCGGCCGCGTGCAGAGGCGCAGAGAGCGGCGGCTGGTCAGCTCCGCTCCGCTCCGCTCGGGTTTGACGTCACCCTCCGTGTGTCTGCGCTCCCTCTCTCCTCCCGCTAACCCACGGTGTCATCCCACGCGCCTCAGCTCATCCTTTTGTCTGCTAACTCTCCTCTTCTCTCCGCTCCGCGCGCCTCCTTCCTCCTCTCCGCCGCTTCGCGCCTCCTTCCGTATCTGGGTCACTTTTGGATCAGGCAGCCAGCCTACATTCTGGATCCGTTCCCACGGATTTCCTCGGGATTTTAGCTGAAATGCTGGAAACTTGACTCTACTTACGGCAACCTGGCATAACATTATGACCACTAACGGGGGATCTTCTGTTTTCCCAACGCGATGTTACAGTTTAAACATAACAGACAGATTTAGGCTCTGGACTTTGACTAAGCCGTTCTAACACGAATACATTTGGAATAATATGACTGTAGATCAATAATGGTACAAATGGAGCTGATGCAGATAAAAACTTTCTAAACATCCTAAATGGACATTTAAAAAGTCGGTCCAGGAACAGGGTGGGTTGGCCAGCCCATCGGGAGGTTCGGTCGGTTTCAGGCCGGACCAGTCAGCGGCCAGAATCTTTTTGTGTACCCCTTAAAGCTCATCCCAACCTCCACCCTCTGTAGACTCAGGTATGTCAGACGGCAGCTTTTATTCGGCCTTCATGTTTTCCAGAGAGGATGGAGGAACCAGGTGAGTTTGGTATGAAGGTCAAAACGTTTTGACCGATCAGAGGAACTTTCTCCTGCTGCTGTGTCGCCTCTGAACTCCTACTGGTTTTTCTTTAAACAAAGTCTTTCTTCTTCCCATGGAGTCAATATTAAAATGACCAAATGACACTGAGGTTGGCTCTGTTTTGACCGTTAGGTAACTGGTGGCAGTGGATTTAGTTTCTGGGTATCTGAAGGAGCAGACATCTGAAGTTTGGCCTACTTCACGCTGCCAGCAGGGATCTCCTGATTTGGAATGAGGAAACGCAGGTCTGGGTGTGAAGGGTGAAACTGAATCTAAAATGTGTTTAATAAAATTGAATTTATGATTTAATGAGAGGGATTTATATTTTAAATAGCCTTTTCCCTTAATAAATGAAACAGTGATGTAAAAACTGCTTTTTGTATTTACTTGAGTTATTTTTAAAGTTTATTTGATCTGAAATATATCAGGGTACATTTCCACCTTTAACCTTTCACTTTCTGATCTTAGGAATCTGAATTTTTCCTTGAAATCACTTGATAAATGGAGGGAAATGATTGGAAATGGAGTATTTCTTACTTCTCCTTAATAAGCAGCATCTGTTTCCTGACTGTAACTTTAGTCCGTCTGAATCCGGATGTTTCCGGGTTTCCCAACTCATTTCAGTCAGGCACTTCATGGTCTTTGATCTTATTTTTTATTTTTCTCCGAAAACAAAAAGGTGCCTGCAGATTGAAACGTGCCACATATCATCAAACAAGCAGAACTTAAGAACAGAGGTTACATAAACAAAAGGTTATTATCTGTATAGAGTCAGCAGAAGGTCAGGCCCAGATTACAGTTCATACATCAGTTTTTGTGAACATGTTTTCACTCAACCGTTTTTTGATCTTTGCTCTTTCTCATTTGACATTTAATTTTTTGCTGCTGGCTGAAATCATCTCAACTGTAAGTAAAGCTCAGAGTGATAAAGACGGAGTCTAATTGCGGCGCTCGCATGTTTATCACCACCGGTAAACTAATCACCCGTAAAAACTCCCCAGAGATGATTTTACAATCATGCCCAACAGATCTGTTTTCCCCGCTCTGCCGCAGGGAAGCCGGTTAAAGACGATTCATTCATCAAGAGGCCAAAATGGAGGTGAAACGTTCTCCAACGAGGCTCCATCATCCTCTGCTCCACTTCTCCTGGAGCAGGAGGAGACTCAAAGCGAAGGCGGTCAGAGCTCGCCGGATTAAAACGACTCCCTCCTGAACCTCCAGTTCCTCCCCACGCACGGCTCCAGGCAGAAGGGAAAGCCGCCTCATTGCTATTCAGTCTATTTTTACCTCCGCTCCTCCGCCCTGTCTCTACTGTAGCTCTTCCTTCTGCTGATTCCCGGGAACAGAGTTACAGAAATCCAGAAAGAGTCGGATGCTTTTCAACATTTCCTCTCCCCCACTGACGGTGGGCGGTGTGACTGATGGGAGGGAAAACCCACCAGAACGCTTTCAGCAGAAAGATCAAGAGCTGAGTTTCAATAAAAACCTGCATTAATGTACAAAATTAAAGGAGGAAAAACAGAATACAGAGATAAATAAACATTCACAGCCCAGGCCTGCAATGAGACGTTAATTAATATGTAATAAATCAATAATATTCTGTAATAATATGTATCAAGGTTACAGGTTTGAGCTGTTTATATGACAGGATATATATATTTGCACATTTATATTAACCATAAATTTAAATGTAATTTATTTTGAAAAACCAACACCAGGCTCCTTCCTTCCTGTCTGGCTGCCAGGCTGCTGTGCGCTGCAGGAACCGGCGGCAGTTCGAGGAAGAGAAAGCGACAGAAAGGTAAGTAAGGAAGGTTTTTACATTAGCATTAGCAATGGAGTGAAAATGACCCTCACGTTAATGAATAAAGCATTTAAATGAGGTGGTTAATGAATCTGTTTGTCCTTTATTTGTGAAATGTTTCACATTTAGAGCTTAATGTCAGTTTTCTGTTGAGACCCACTTCTGGTTGCTTTTTCAGATGAGTTTATTAAAATACTTTCAGAGGAAGACGTGAGGTAACGTCTACGATGCCGAATGTGAGACGCAGTTCCCTCAAGATAAAGAGGCTGGTTCTGTTGTGGTTCTGCTTCTGTTCTGGTTCTGTTGTGGGGACGACTGTGGAACCTCTGTAGGTGATGATGCAAATCTTCATCTTCATAAAATCAAGAAATTTATGGACAACCCTGATCATTATGAATCTGTCTAGAGAAAACAGAGCATCTTCAGTCAGAGGCTTCTTCAGACTCACTGTAGTACAGACTGCTACAGCAGGTCTTTCCTGCCAACAGCCATCTGTAGTAATGGGTTCGCCTAAATTCCTCTGCTGCTCTAAATATATCAGCTCCCTCATTCATTTTGCCACGGTCACATTAAAGCAGCATTCATTATTGGAAGTGCATCAGTCTGAGCGACGCCTCCTTCTAGAACATGTCACAGCTCCCTCAGAAACGAAGCCGTTTGCCGTTCGGTGCGCTGCTAATTTCGGCGTGTCAGCCTGCTGAAAGCCCGGCGGGGTCACAGGTGACAGCTCATCAATTCCAGCCGGCCGTAATTCAGGGTTTCAGTGACGACATGACAGATGAGCGAAGCATGGAGGCACAGCCTCAGAGGCTGCTTTACCCAGGAGGGAGAGCAGAGGGACCGAACGAACCGGGGCCCTGAGCCACTGGGGTCCCGAACCGCTGGGACCCTGAACTGCTGGGACCCTGAGCCACTGGGGCCCAAACTGGTGGGGCCCTGAACCGCTGGGACCCAAACTGCTGAAGCCCTGAACCATCGGGGCCCTGAATTGCTGGGATCTCTGCTTCTTGCTTATAACAAGTTGTTTCCACAGTTCTTAATGTAATTGTGACTCTCAGGTCCGTTGTGACTCCAAGGTGCCGATCTTTATTTTTTCAGTCGTCCAGATCAACAGTTTTCTTTCTCTGTAATTTGGATGTTTTTCCCTCATTTCCATCATCTGACCGTTTTCTCTTCCGTCCATTTGATTCTCCATTTCCTCTCATCCATCAATCATCCAATCAGAAACAAGAAGCTAAAGCCAATTAAGCTAGTGATTTTCAAAGTAAGGGCCTCAAAAAGTTGGATGGAAGATGTAGAAAAAAATACAAATATATATATAAAAATATAAAAAATTTAATCTAATAAATTTTTGAATCATATATTTTTAACTATATTCTTTTTAAATCTAATCTGTTTTACATCATAATAATAAAATATTTTTTAAGTCTTTCTACTCTGTTGCACATCTTTTAAAATGATATACTATTTCTGACAACTTCACAAAATTTTCTCTAATAATATACAGAAATTTAACACTTTTAGGTTCATACTTTTGAATTTTCCCACACTGACAATTAAAGAGACTTTATTCTCTTTGTGAACTTCAGCTCAGCATTTAATACCGTACTTCCCCAACGTCTGGTGTCCAAGCTAGCAAACCTTGGGCTCCCATCAGCCACCTGCAGTTGGATCCTGGACTTCCTAACAGGTCGCTCCCAGAGGGTCAGACTGGGCCCCCACACCTCCACTGTTCTGAGCCTGAACACCGAATCGCCACAGGGTTGCGTGCTCAGCCCACTTCTCTACACCCTCTACACTCATGACTGTGTCTCCAACCACCTCAGCAACAAGATCATAAAGTTTGCAGATGACACGACTGTTGTTGGTCTCATCTCAGGCGGGAAGGGGGAGCTGGAGTACAGGGATGAGGTGAAGCGGCTGTCAGAGTGGTGCAAAGTCAATAACCTGCTCCTCAACACCTCCAAAACAAAGGAGCTGGTGATCGACTTCAGGAAGAACAAAACGGACATCCAGCCTCTCACCATCAGTGGGACCTGTGTGGAGAGGGTCCCAGTGTTCAGGTTTCTGGGCATGGAGTTGGAGGACAAGCTAACCTGGAGCACCAACACCAAGGAGCTGTTGAAGAAGGCACAGCAGAGACTGTACTTTCTGAGAATACTCAAGAAGAACCGTCTCCCCTCAGACCTGCTGCAGGCCTTCTATCACTGCTCCATAGAGAGTGTGCTCACGTACGGTCTGTGTGTCTGGTACGGCAGCAGCACATCCGCGGACAAGAAGGCGCTCCAGAGGGTTGTTAGGGCAGCAGAGAGAACCATACGCTGCCCCCTCCCCACTATGGAACAGATTTACACTTCCAGGCTCCACAAGAAAGTTTTGGACATTTTAAATGACTCTTCACACCCTGGCCATGGTCTCTTCCAGCTGCTGCCATCAGGCAAGAGATACAGAGCAATAAAAACCAGGACAAATCGTCTAAAAACAGTTTTTACCCGATGGCAATCATGGCACTAAATTCAAAGGCATAAGAACTTCTGCTCTTGACACCACTTTGTTAAAAATGTCAATTCTGTTGCGACACCTCCAGGCGCTGCAACCATCTTCTGATGTCTATTTATTCTCATTTTGTACTATTTATTTCTTTATCTTTGTATATTATGTATATACACATAACCTGCATCTTAACTCAAGTCGAGCAAATCTCAATCTTCTTGTAATCTGTTGATGACAATGACAATAAATCTTATCTTATCTTATCTTATCTTAAAAAAAAGAAAAAAAATGTTATTTGCCATGCTCATGTTTCTGACTGGCTGAATATCAAAGCAGAAAATGGAAAAGTTTCTGAGAATAAAAAGACCAAAGGAGCCACAGCAGCCAGCTGTGGAGGAACCTGCTGCTAAAAACACCGAGATAAAAACACCGAGATAAAAACTCCTGGCCAACTAAAACCAGAGGGTACGAGGAATCACTTACGCTAAATGAGGTTAGTAATTATTGAAAAGTTGGTCTCCAGTCTGCTCTGCATCCAGAACCAGAACCAAACACAGAGAAGCAGCTTTCAGCTTCTATGCACCACAAATCTGGAACAAACTCCCAGAAAACTGAAAACCAGCTGAAACACTGAGTTCCTTTAAATCCAGACTAAAACCCTCCTGGTCAGAGCTCCGTTTGAACCATAATAAATGAAACACTGATCAACATTTGGATGTGGAATGACAGCATTTGATCAAATGTAATGTTTGCTACTTTACTGTGGTGTTTTTTATGACTTTGTATTTTTATAATGTAAAGCACTTTGAACTGCTGAAATGTGCTACATAAAATAAACCTGATCGACTGATTGAAGTTGATTTCGTTACTTTATATTTTAATAATCTTGCTACTATGACATCCAGTATATTTATATTTCTTAAAACCAGAGCTCAGCGATCAGCAGGTCAGATGTCGGCTCCAGTGAATGAAACCCCCTGCCGGTGAGCGCAGAGCGGTTCTGTGGGTCATTCAGAACCGGACCCCTGCAGACTGGTTCTGTGCCTCGTTCAGCCCAGTCTGAGGCCGTGAGTGAAGCTGGGCCTCGTTGGGCCAATCAGCAGAGGAACAGACTGTACCGATGCAGTCATCTGGAGCAGCGCCGCGGAGCGTGAGTAACAACACAAAGAACTGCTCTGGGATCAGCCGTGATTCATCACGGAGCTCTTCAAGTAAAACGCATGGCGCTCGTTATGAGGCAGAAATGACTCAGACACTAATTAACTCATTACGTGACTGATGAACCACCTGCAGGTGAGAGCGTCCAATTAAAGACGTCCAGGTCTGGGACGGATATTTCTTGGACACGTTACTGTTTTAATGTCACGACTCAGAGAAAACCGACTGAACCAAACTTTTTATTTCCTTGGAGGTTCTTCGAGTCTGAAGTGGAAAAATCTCCTCCGTTTATTAATAAAGCATCCAATTGAATTGTTTTAAGGTTCGTTAATATGCTTTACTGTCCTCTGACCACAGCAGATATTGTTACTAAACGTCCACTAACAACTAAAACCCACAGACACTACTCATTTTAATACTTCAAATATGTCTTAATATTTATTGATACGCACTGTCTTAGCATTAGCACAGAAGCTAACGTCTCCCGCCTTCCTTATCTTGGGGTTCAGCCAATCAGCAAAAAGGAAAATAAATGGCACTCCTGGATTGGCTCCTTTGCAAACACCAGTCTGTATTTCAGCTTCTCAAACTGCTTTCTGTTTTTATCATATAATATATGAAATAATCAATAATCAAATAAACGGATTATTCGGAAACAATTTGGAGTAACGTTCCACGGACATATCTGTGAAAACTGAACCAAATAGGCTTGGAATGATGAGAGGAAAGATGTTTTATCCATAAACATCATTCCTTCAACATGCACCACAAATATTAATCAATTTTCTGAGTTTCCAAAGCTGTAAATGTTGACGTCTCTTTATTTTCCATTTATTTGAGAATAATCTTTTATTACTTTTACTTCACGTATGTAGCGTTTGTCTCGTTTTTTCTCTCGCCTCTTAAAAATGAAACTACCATCATAAGTTGATTATGATGCTTAAAGCTATTAAATTGTTATGCTGCCTACTGATTCTGTGGAAAGAAACAATTTTTACACCAAGTGGGAAGAAAAAAAACTTTCAATTCAAAAGTTTTTATGGTTCATCTTTCTCTAAAGACAACCTGTGCAAAATTGTTTCTTTATAATGTTTTTCATATATTATTTATGTAATTTATTGCTGTAGCATTTTGCCAAATGATGCTTCAGGCTGGAAGAAGTGTCCTGAAAAGCAGTGAGGAGTCAGACGATATGAATAAGTTATAAACGTAAAAAGACAAACGGTTGCAGCTCAGATGTGAGCCGACCAGCCGCTGTAACGTCGCTCCGAACTGGAATGAAATCCAGCTTCCTTCCACCGCACCGTTCCAACAAGGACGCTCAGATCGCCTCTGAATCTGCAGGGAATGAAGAGGCTTTCCTCACCATTCACTGTGATTCATCTCCACCTGAAGGCCTGGTGAGGCGGCGTTCAGCTCGCCGCTTCCTGAGGAGCCTTTCTGTGTGATTATTAACCTTTATTTGCCTCCACAGCAGTGGCTGAGCATTAAGTGAGCATTTAGTCCTGGCAGATGGCCAGCAGGTCAACACTTTGTTTAAACTGCAGGAGGATCAGAGCAGCTAAGGCGGAAACATTTGGTGAACACACACACTTACAAGCTTGTTGAGATCTAAAAAGTGAGACATTAAAGCAAATGGAGCTCAGGTGAATCACGCAGCTTCAGTCAGTCGTGACTTCAAACGTTTTCAACATTCATTTCTTTTAACTTTAGTGCTAAAAAACATTACAACACATCGAAAAATCTGTTTACTCCTGATATCAGAGCCACAAAGATGAGAATCAGGAACTATGGAGTCATTTATAAAGTTACACTGTAAAACATGAACAGCAACATTTTACGTTTTTTTAGCCTGATATAAGAAAACAAAATACTGGGATTCATTTTTCAAAGTTATTTTGCAATTGTGTTATTCTGACATTTATAAATGTCATAATTTTAAACTAAATAATTTAAAAGCAAAATATTAAGCTTAGAAAATATAAAATTATATATTTAGTTAGGAAGATAAATATTTAGTTCCAAACTTAACATTTAGTTTGTAAAATAAATCCTTCATTTGGATCAAAATATTTAGTTACCAAATATATAATTTACCAAATAAATGTTCAGTTTATGAATTAAATATTTAGTTTGGAACTGTGCCATTTATAAATATGTGAATAACTTTGTTAAAATATGCCAGAATTGATGCACTGAATTAATCAAACATTAATATAACTCTGTAGAGTCCTGCAGATTGGGTTCAGCAGGAATGACACCATTTATTATCCCCAACAGAAAGTCTCTTTGCTGCAGTTAAAACTTTTCCTTCAGCAGAACTTTTCCATTATTACCAGACCACTATTTTTTAAGCAAAGTGATGATTTTCTTTAGAGTTAACATTCTGTGACGGTTTCATGTTGCCTCCAGTGCAGAGCTTACTCAGCCCTGGCAGCAGGTTGGTTATAAAGCGATGAATTATTCTGCCCAAGTAGAAAATATTAGCATCTGATCATCTTTTTAATTAAGTTTCTGGTTCTTTAAAGGAACGGTTCTGTTTTACATTCAGGACTTCATCTTCAGACGGAGAAATGGTCCAGAAACATCGCCGGAGGAGAAGATAAAGTTATTACTCACACAAGTCGGACGCAGTTTGAACAAACAAACATAAATAACAGAACAAATCATTATGCAGGAGGGAAATTGTAAGTAGTGAGGTGTGAAACGTAGGCAGACTCCTGACAAATGAGGTGGCAAATGACCTTCACCGCAGTCTGAGCAGATAAAGAGAAAATGTTGCTGCAGATGACAGAAGAGGAAATATGGCTGCAGAGGGAGGAAAAATGGAAAGTTTTACTGCAGCAGGGTTCACATGAGGAGACTCGTAAAAATGGTAGATGGGTTCTGATGCTTGATGTTAACATCGACCCAAAAGTTATGAGCTTCAATTTCAAACTTTCCAAAGTCTTCAGGCAGACTAGAAAAACTAGAAGTACGGAGGACGTCATCCTCCTTCACGTCACTGAACAGTTCTGTAAAACTTCTGCTCTGATTCTGTTGGTCAGAAACTGATGGACGCTTCCTGCATGTTGGTGTTTAACACATAAAAATAGGTTTATGCTGTTTGGCTTTTGACAAATTAATTTGTTTTAGACGAGAAAAATCTGAACTAGACCGATCATTTCTGACTGACGGAGGAATGCGGGTCCCGTTTGTAAAGGTACACAGTGACAAATTTAATGTTTGGGGTTATTCATAGAAAAGTAATATTTTCTCCATGTTATTCTCTGTTTGGTACCTGATCCACCTCCAGAAACATTCAACACTTCAGTTCACTGTTGCACCAATTCACAGCAAGGTCGACTCACATCGATTATTGGATTATTCCGCCCTACGTCCTACGTTTTTGCTTTTACGAAGCGGTAACAGAGAGAAAACGACTCCGTTGCATTTCCATCCAAAAATGCCATTTAACAGTCAGAGTTATTTAGTGAAGAATCATAGAAAATGTAAATAATACCTACTGTACTGCGTAATTATGTCGCCTGCAGATAGAAAAACCAGGTAGTTGAAGCGGAGTAATTAAGGTAGATGATCAGCTTTACTATTTTGAGCGCATTTCTGATAAAAAACACGCCACAAACGTCTGACCAATCACAACACGCCTCTCACATCTCTGGACCGGAAGGAGTGGCCTACCTCGGCTAAGCTGTAGCTAGCTTGGCCCCACGTATCTCCGGTGTTCCCGAAGTTCTCCATCTTCATGTCGCGGACCTTGCACACGGTGAAGCTCATGTCCAGCTCGGTCTTCCCGGGAATTCGGTGAGAAAAACCAAATGAGTCCAAATGTTTGCCTTCGACGAAGAAGGGCGGTTGAATCTGTCTTTCGTTTGTGTAGTTAGCTTCCTGTTAGTTCTGGTGCTTCCCGCGCATGCGTAAGTTCCTCTACCGTCTCCATGGCGACAGTAGAACGTCGCGCTTAGAGTTAGAAAATGGAGACCGACAACCAGCAGATTTACTTAATTATTTATTTGTTTGTTTGTTTGTTTATAAAATCGATTTTGGGACATTTTAAAATCGATTCTGATTCATAGCAGTAAATGTAAGATAGCGTATTAACGCCATTGTAGATAGAGGAGTAAATTTCCACCAAAAAACTCAGAAATTGATTCATCTCAAATATTTTCTAGAAATGTAAGGACATTTCTGAGTTTCAACAGTTGAAAGGTTACTAGAAAAAACTCAGAAATTTGAGATTAAGCTTGAGGTATTTAAAAAAAAAATCTGAATTTGAAAAGTAGAAAATTGTAACTTTTGGACATTTCTGACTTTTTTGTGAACATTTCTGATACTTTTAAGCAAATTTGTCATTATTCAAAGAATTTCCGCTGGTTTTTCAACAAAAAAACAACCTGAGATTTTTTACTTTTCCCTTTTTTCGATCTACAGTGCCTCTCAGTTGTTTTAGAGGAAACAATTTCCAAAGGGAAATTAAGTAATTCATACATTGTTGTATAAATGAGAATTGTAATTCTTATATATCTCATTTTTTGGGACAGAGAATTTCTTTTCTTTTCCCCTGGTAAGTTATAGAAATATTAAGCAAACCAAAAATGTGTAGTTAAGCCGCTCGGCTCACATCACTGCAGACTCGTCTATCTCTATCTCAGCTCTACTTCCACTCTTGAATTCGACCCCCTGAGGTTCTTAAACTTCAGGTCACTTCCATTCGGGAATGGGAATTTAATCCCTTTTCCAATTTAGAGCCATGATCTCAGAGTTGAAGTTGCATGCTGAGCTCAGGGAGAAGAAAAAATCTATTTCCATGAGAACATGCTCCCAATTTCCATCATTACGACAGGCCGCTGTGACTCAGCTGAGCAGGTTGCTTGTTTGGGCAGCTGAAATATGTCCCCAGTTAATCCCTGTCTTGTATGATGCATCACCAGATGAGAGCTGAAGTCTTGAGCCAAGCAGAAGAAGCAGAAAGTGGGCTTGTGTGTTGAGCATTCTGCAGCTTTATGTTGGAGCGTTCTCTGCAGACGGATGCATGTCAGAAAGATCACGTTCCACAATAACGCAGCAATCTGAGTCTGCAGCAAACAGCCGAGTGTGCTGGCATGGTATCTGAGAGGCTGCCTGCCTGGCTGGGGAGATGACTCATCCATGCGTTGTGTTTTTTATCCAGCCTCTCCTCCTGCCTCCTCGCTCCTCCTCGGTAATCTGCTGCTCTCAGCTCCCCGGCCCTCTGGCTGCTGATAGTTCATGTTTGGCTCTGAGCTGTCGTGTTAATCGTCTGTAACATCGCCGGGAATCACAGAAAACTGGAATTAAACCCACTGGTTCCCCACTTTGGAGTTAAGGACACTCAGGGTGTATTCACACCAGTCACGTTTAATCCGCTTTAATCCGACTCCAGTCCGTTTGTTTAGAAAGTCCGGTTTGTTTGGTGAGGTATTTACCAAACTAACTCTGGTCCTCCAAACCTCGGTCTGGGTTCTGTTGAAGTGAACTCTGGTTTGGTTTGGAAGCACATGTGAATGAATGCCAAGCGGACTGGAGACCGCTCCAAAAGCAGGAAGTGGACAACAACGCAGGGCATTCTGGGTAAATTCAACCAAAACAAACGTGCTAGCCAAAGACAAAACAGAAATTCTACAACAAAATTTGATGCCACTACATTTTTTTACATTTGGTGAAGAAAGAAGTTGCACTTAGTGCCTTCTTCAGAGGTTTTTGTGTCGTTTCCTTCAGTGGTTTCTGGTGCAGCGCCCCCACAGGTGAGGAGGGGAACAGGTTGCTCAGATGTTTCGGCTCGGAGCAGAGAGAAAGAGAACCACACTGAGTCTCTGTCACACTCAAACCCATAACTATTTGACTTTGTTTTTTTTAATAATTGTATTGTTTAATTTATTTTTTGTGTTTATAGACAGAATCTGTAAGTTAAGTTCATTTTAACTTTGTTTTGTCATTGTATGATATTTTGTTCCATCTGTCCAGGGACTATAATGAAAAATAGAAAACTGACTAATTCTGGTGATTTTACAGGAATGTTAGTTGCTGTTCCTGCCAAATAAATCAATAAACTCCACATTTAAACCCTGTGCAACCAGCTGGGAGGTGGATTTTTCTGTCACCTTTTGCTTTTTGGCTTCTTCTTTGTTTGTCTGATAAATAAAGACAATGTGGAAACGTTTAAAATTAGCAAATCTAAAATCTGGACCTGATATGTAAAACTGAAAATTTGCAAGAGGGAGTGTTTTCTTTTAACCAAACGTTTTCTTCCTTTTCATCCTCAAATGTTCAATGTGGCAGCATTTGCTCTTATCTCTTGTCTCATTTGGTTTTTTTCTGTTATTTTCATTACTGCTTGTTTCAAGAAACCAACCACAACATTGTCCAACAACACAAAGGATTAAGTGGGAAAAACCAACAGCTGTGGACGTGAACAGGAAGTGTGCTGAATAAGTTTCTTGTAAAAATACTTGAGGGGTTGGACGCACCAGGAGACGTCCTCTTCCTTGTGAAACTGTCCCTGTGAGAAAAAGTTTGGCTTTAAGAGAGCAGAACCGTCTCAGCCGAGTTTAATTTTGGAGGCTAAGATACTGAAAGTCCTCAGCTGTGTTTGCTGCAAAGCTGAAATATTTATTTCCTGTTTTTCTCACTGGTGTGAAAAGCAAAAAGCTGCAAAGTCGACACTCTTGATCAACTCAGAGTGAGACTGTAAGACGCAGGGATGAAAAGATGATGGAGAGCATGCTGAGAGAAGGATGGAGGGACGGATGGATGGATGGATGGACGGATGGACGGATGGATTGACGGATCTGCTAATGTTTGAGCTCTGATCATTAAGTTTTTACCTGTCGTTAAACAGCCATTTTCAGTTTATTTCCATTAGTTACTAAGTTATCTTTTTCTGTTCTGTTCATTTTTGTCTCTTTCTATTTCACTTTAGAGGTTTTAAAGGATACATTAATAGTTGTACATATCGGCCAAAATATGTTGTAATTTTCTTATTAACCTAAAAAGTTGTTTGTGATACATAAAAACTCATAGTTACTTTAAAAATGTACATGGATATCACATTGTTCACTTACAGAGGTCGCCATTTTTTCACCTGCACAGAGCATGCCGGGCCGATGACGCGGGCCGAGCTACAGTCGACTGAAGCTAATAAACAAAACACAAACTGTCCAGGATGTTGAGGTTGACTACAGAAAGTCTGGGTTCAGGAAAACTGCCTCAAAATTTTCATGTGCTGTTAAACTCAAGAAAGAAACAAACTAACGTGATCGGCTTATGAGCTACTCGCTAAAGCTACCGCCAGAAGCAGGAGCTAATGCCGTTAGCAGGAGTTAGCATCAGTAGCAGGAGCTAACAAAATCAAAACAAATTGTAAGATAAGTCTGATGTTCTGATTCCTTCTTGCCATTAGTGTAAGTTCATAATTACATTTTTAATCAACATCAGTCTATCTGCTTTGTTCTGAGAAAAATAAAATTTTTCCTTCACATGATAAGAAATGGATAACAGTTTCTCTGATATTCTGCTAATTATGGTAAATTATAACAAAACATTTTGCCATATTTATTAGCATCTAGTTTGTCTCATGTTTTTGTGACTTTTGCTCTTTTTCAGCGTGAGGAAGGGCAGAAATGAACGCAGCTGGTGGAGGTATTGACCCGAGGAGCCTCTCTACTGCCGACTGTTACAAAGCTGAGCCTGAATGAATAACGACATATTGATCAGAACTGAAGGTAAAAACAAAGTGAGCTAAATGTAGATTTATGTGTTTCACTTCAGTCGTGTTAAACTCGGATCTCATCGCTCTGCAGCGTATTTTCATTGGCTTTCTCTGTTTCTCCGTTTGGTTTTCTTCTCTGGCTTTGTGAAAAACAAAGTATTTTCCTTTCTAAGAAAATAATGTTGGTAATAATTTTGCCTTGGTTAAAAATAAAAAGTCTTCATCTTCTTCAACTTCCTATGCTGGATGAGCCAAATTTGCATCATTCTTTGACTGCAGTTAGGAGGCCGCACAAAATCAGTCCAACGGCCACAAATGGACCCAGAACCATACTTTGGACTCCCCTGATTTAACATGACCTCAGTCTGAAAGGATCCTCCTCTGTCTTTTGAAGATGGTATTTATGTTCAGACAAGACAACAATTAAACCATTTGGTCACAAATTGCCAAAAAGTATGTTTTGGATCTCCTGTAGCAGTCTGTATTCCTGCCAATCTGAAGAAACCTCTGACTGAAGACACTCAATGCCACATAGAAGGATATTTTTCAGCATCATTCATCAATAATGATTGACTATTATTGTGTAATAACTTGCGCAGGAATGAACTGTATGTAATTCAATCTAAATGATTGGACTCAATATGAAGTGGTTTTGTTATGATTTGGGTGAATATAAATGAACAGAAACTGAATAATGCAGAAGTTTTCTTCAGGTTAGATTGAAGGAAGGAGCGATGAATGGCTTCATTTAGTGAGAAAATATCATTTCCACTCAGCTGAATTAATTTTCCACTTACTGTATTTATGCAGGGAAAGAAACAACAAAGTCTCACAACAAATTCCTAAAATATTGAGTTCCCCATCTGTGTGCAGCGTAAATCCACCAGCGTGTGTTTACAGCGCCTGAACAATCAACACAGATCAGTCAGAGTGAGACTGACTCCATCTGTGTGTGTTTTTGAGGAGGGCTGGGCGGGGAGTGTGTTTGGAGGAGAACTCGGTTAATGAGCCGCGGTTTTTCCAGCCTCTGCAGGACAGGAAGTCGTCACGTCTCACATGAACGCGGACAGAAACGGGACGTTAATGAGGCTCAGAGCCGTCCGCTGCAGAGCCAGGTCTGCCGGCGTTCAGCTCACTTCTGCATCTCCAGCAGCATCTCAGGCTCAAGTGGCAGCTGCAGCATTAGAGAAGCACTTGATGCTGCAGCAGCTGCTGCTGGGAGAACCACTCCAACACCTGCCGCGGTTAGCAGGTGGAGGGAGGGTCGGTGTCGGTACGCCTCCATCACTTCCACCAGTTTGATCCTTCAAATCAGCAGCAGAAATTCCTGCTTCCCATTTGGTCCTTCAGATTGAAACGTCTCTTCTTTCTACAAACAGCTTTACTTGGAAATCATCTGGTACCTCCGACAGCAAACACTGACATACGACTGCGCATTAGTGCCATTGGTACAAATATATGTATGAAAAGAGTAAATTTCTGCAACAAAAAAAAAATCTCAGAATTTTTATAGAAAAAACGTCCAAATTTTCTGAATTTCAAATGCTAAAAAAAGTTGAAAATGTTCTACTTATCCAGACTGAATCCTTCAGTGCATCTCTGTTGCTCTATCTGTAAACGTGTCGCCTTTAAAACGGCTCATGCTTTAAGCTGAATTGTTGTGCAAGAAGAAAAAGAAAAGAAATGATGATAATGAGGTGACAGGAAGCGATTCTAAAGCAGAAGGTACTTTTCAGAAGGCCAGTAAATTCGCGTTAGGCACGTATGAGAATATTTTGCTTCGAACTAAATATTTAACATGTTAGCTAAATATTTTAAATACAGCCTGTTAAATCATAAATAGTGTAACTATTTAGTATGGAGCTAAATTTTTAGCATGCTAACTAAATATTTAGTTTAGAGATAAATATTTAATCAATTAAATATTTTGCTTGAAACTAACATATATATAAATCAATAACATGGTGAATGTCCCTGTTTAACAGGCTGAATGACTCAGATTAGTGCTGCTGACTGTTGACTGTAGCTTCACAAACGCCTCCCCTTTATCAGCTACCAAGTTTGTGTTTGTTGAGGAAGAAAAGCACCAATAAAACCAGATTAAAAACAGATGGACATTTCACAGACGTGTTTTATTAACTTTGATAGGTTCAAAAACAAACCAAGGATCAAATTCAAGCAAACACCCAACAATACTAAATGTTTAGCATTAGGAGCGTGGCGGCGGGTTAACCAGCTTCAGCTCCTCTCCATCTGCAGTAGTTTGCCTGTTTCTCCCCTCAGAGCTGCTGGAGCAGGTTGGGCCACGCGGCTGCAGAGTCCTGTCATGTTTAGCAGAGAGGGACGAGGCGGTGGCGCGGCGCGGCCGGTGTCGTGGCCCTGCTCTGTGATTAAGCTGACATTTGGGATGTCGTGGAGCGCCGCGGCACTGCTATCGAAGCTGGGAACTGCCTGCTATAATTAACGGCTTCTGCTGCACCAGGAGCAACGTGCCAGAGCAGCTGAGAGGGAATCAGACTCACAGCCAGGGGCCGGATGGCCCCGGCTTTAGATTCAATTTACTACCAGACACTTGGATTTTAGCAAGAACATATTGTAAAAAATAAATATCTCACCTAGAAAGATTCACTATTTGCAGCATCAAGACCAGGAGAAACAGATTTTTTGTTTCAGGAAATTAAAACATGAATATTTGCTAATTTGAAGATATTATACAATCATGGCACTAAATTCAAAGGCATAAGAACTTCTGCTCTTGACACCATTTTGTTAAAAGTGTAAATTCTGTTGCAACACCTCCAGGCGCTGCAACCATCTTCTGATGTCTATTTATTTCTCATTTTGTGCTATTCATTTATTTATCTTTGTATATTATGTATATACACATAACCTGCATCTTAACTCGAGTCGAGCAAATCTCAATCTGGTTGTAATCTGTTGATGACAATGACAAATAAATCTTATCTTATCTTATCTTGTGAAGAAAACATCAAAAGGTAGAAACTGAAATATGCAGTAGATGCTCTCTGAACACTTTGGACTGAAATAGTTTTATCCATTTCACACAATATAAGTGATTAATTTAGAATAAATGAAGTTTTGCTGAAACATTCAGTCCTAAATTCCTAAACTCATAAAGCCGTGATTCTGACCTGCAGTATCTGAACTCTGCATTTTTCTGTTTTACTTCCACTTTGGCATCAGATCATGTTGAGCTCATTCTGCAGAACGAATCGAATGTTTCATTCGTGTTTATGAACAGTTTGCTCATCAGCCTGAAGGACCAAAGTAAAACTGAACCTGGTTTAAAGCCACGCAGCGTTTTCTGGTCCCTGATTTCGATTCCTGACGTCACTTCATATCTGAAAAGTGATGCAGCGCAGCCAACCAGGCGCTGATGCAGCTTTTCTCATCAGTTAATGAATTCAGATCTGATGTCTGCATCACTGCTTCACCACCTGCCTTCACTTCCTGTTTGACCAAAACCTGAGAAGTGATTTAACTCAGAAACTCTCCTCTTCAGTTGTTTTACACTGTAATTCTAACCAAGTACTGATTAAAGGATGAAATAAGAGCAGATCTTAAAGTATTTATTTGAATCTAAACAGAAGATGATGTTCCCTAAAATCAAAAATGTATTTCTCATATGGACGATTGCTAGAAACAATAATATTAATATTAATACATTGTTCGTTCTCCCTGCAATAATTAGATTGGTAAAAACTGTAGATATATTTTTTATGAGTTTTTACCTGCCTGACAAAAGAAATGCAGTGATTAGTCGGCTTGGGATCAACTAAAAAGTTGATCACAAGCCTCAGTGTGGATGTTGTAACTGAGTGAAGAAGACAAGAAAACAACAAATGGTTGGGATTCCAGGTTTGTGTTTTGGGAACATATTTATTTTCCAGGACCGGATCAGAACCTGGCTCCTGGCTCCTCCTTTGTTGTTTGAACAAATGATGATAAAATGAATCAAAACCTTCAACTCAGTCTGTACTTTTCCATCATTTTAGAATAAAAGTGAAACTCTCTTTGACTGTGACTGACTTCTGCATTATGCATCTTTTAACTCTTTATTTTTCTTTGTGTTTTTGGTAAAAATGTTTCCATTTTGAGTCGATTTGCTTTCATCATGTTTCTGGTAAAACAGGCGACTTTCTGCCTGGAGACCAAAATCCTGAATCTGGATGTTTGGAGTTTCCACCAGGAGCAGCGGGACGGCGGCGGGTCGGCCGACTGTCTAGACAGACTGCGCTGGTTCTACTTCCACAAATAGAAAATGACCTGGAATATCTGCCCAGATCACACACACACACACACACACACACACACACACACACACACACACACACACACACACACACACACACACACACACACACACACACACACACACACACACACACACACACGCGCACACACACACACACACACATCCAGGATTCACTCTGCTTCACCAAACTGTCTGCAGCAACACTCAGGTTTCAGCCTCAATGCAGACATTATTCCGACATAATGGCTTTATACATGGATGAGATCTTTAAAATGCAAAACTAAAGTTATTAATTAAACCGAGGAGATCCAGGCAGATTCTCACATTACTGCTTCACTTGAGAAATTTAAGAAACCCGAGAAAAATCAGGTGGTGATGAAATATTTAAGGCAGAAGTGTGTTTCTCAAAGGATTCCTGCTGCTGCAAGATTTATTCCTCCCATAAATAAAAGAAATTCACAAGCAAAAGGTCTCACTTCTTCAGAAAGATGCAAGTTATTAAAAAAACCTGTCTGGTAAACATTCAAACCTGATTCAAGCAGGTTTAGGAATTCCTATTAATACTTTATAAAATCACCAGAAAAAATAAATGAAGTCAGAAACAGCAGCAGGAAAAAACACGACAGCAAATCAGATCCGCCATGATGGTTCTGATCGGGAAGCGTTCTTCTTCATGGGTTTTTCTCAGTCCGTCGTTCATCCCTCACCTGTTTGTTGCTTCGGTTTTGTTTGTGTTAAAGTTTTGTTTTATTATTTTCATTGTTGCTGAATGGAATAAAATCTGGTCAGAAGCAGAAAGGAAACGTTCTGTCTGCCGAAGCTGTTAACTCTGATTGATGCATTAGCAGAACTGATCCTTTAACTCTGTTTCACACCCCAGTTACTTCAGAGGACCTAATGGGAGCGCGCACACACACACACACACACACACACACACACTGATCACCTGAAATAGCTTTAAACTCCCATCTTCATCAGCAGATTCATTATTTAATGTGCTAACGTGTTAAACCTGCTGCAGCGGCCGAGTGAAGCGTCATGGTGAAAGCTGCAACGCTCCACTTTTGAAAGGAAATCTTTTGGGGATGCAGGATCTTCTTTTTCTTTATTTCTGGTTCCCAACAAATTAAAATCTTCACACAACTTAAATGTTGGGTACAAAGCGAAGCATTGGTGTATCAATAACTCTTTTTACATTCTCTTTCATTTCTAGTAGACATGACCACATCGACCCAGTTGGACCCTCTAACAGTTTTTCTCTGCTGCATCTTTTGGGTGAAAGCTGCTTCGTTTTGCCTCCTGCCGTCTCCCACCAGATCGTTAAACTTTACGGTTTAGTGCGGTCATTCTCTGTCCAGCTGCAGAAATAAAGTCGTCTCAAAGACTAGACAGTAGCCGGAGATTTGGTTAATATTTTTTGGTATTTTATATTTTATGTATTTTCATTCCTCGTCTATCCTGTAAGTCTCACTGACTGATGGTTTATTCAGGGTTGTGTCGATTAAGAGCCTGAGCTGCTGCTGGGATCTGGGTTTGAGGCTCAAAGTCTCTTTTTGTGTAGAAGTCTCTACTCACTGCTAACGCTAGCCCACAGTTAGCTGGCACTGGCTGGACGTCTCCACAGTGGCCAGATTCCCAGTCCAGCCCTGGATGAGACAAAGATGGAGGTGATATAATATTCCTCAAATCCCCCTGCAGCTCTGTCCTGGTTGTGCTGTACAGTTCAGTTCAGCTTTGCCTGAATCATCTGCGGTTAAACTAAAGTTACATGAAGGTTTTATCGTCCGTTTCCTGGCAGCGTTTTGAGTTTCTCTGGGCTGTTTCCGTCAGAGAACGGAGGAGAATCCGCCGACCTGAGCCAGGTGACAGCGCGGCTGATTGAAGATGATGTGTTTACTGACATGGGCCATGGGTCAGCACCGCCACCGAGGACGGATGACACCAGAACACGGCCGGCCGCTCCTGGTTCTGAGTCCATTAACTGCAGAACAAGGCTCTTCATGCTGGTGTTCACTGAGACACCGTAGAAAACAGAAAACACGGCTTCACTGGCTGGAACCTGGTAAATATTTGACCTCTAACAGGATTTAATGTGAAGCTTTGACATTATTAAAGATCCGATGAACGCTGTGGAGATTTCTCTTGCTAACTCATGGCAGTTTATGATCATATTTAGACTGAGTTTCCAGTAAACTGTCTCCTCATCAGTAACTGGACAGATTGACGAAGCAGCTGATCTTTAAGTGACTGATGTTTCAACAAATGTAGGATTCTCTCAGGCCGCTTTAGTCCAACTCCGGTCCGTTTGCCTGGAGAGTCCGGTTCAGTTGGGACGTTGTGGTCCGCCTATAAACCTCGGTCTGGATTTGGTCAAAGTGAATTCTGGTTCACTTTGAATGCATGTGTGAACTCTAAGCAGACTGGAGACCGCTCCAAAAACAGGAAGTGGACTAAAGTGCAGTGCATTCTGGGTAAACAGAACCAGAACAAACGAGCTAGTCTAACGTTAGCGGAAGAAACGGCTCCTGGTCTTTAGCCAAAGACTAAAGAGAAAACACTAAAATCTGACGCCTCCATCTTGTTCCATCTGGTGAAGAAGGAAGTTGCTCTCAGCGTCTTCAGAGGTTTTTGAGTCGTTTCCTTCAGTGGTTCTTGGTGCAGCGCCCCCACAGGCCAGGAGGGGAACTGGTTGGTTTGACTCAGAGAACCACAGCAGCTGGAGGTGGAGCAGATGATGGAGTTCTGGTTCCAGTAGAACTGGGTCTACTGGACCATCAGGAGGGAAAACAGCCCATAACATGACAGAACTGATTAATTTACTAATCATTTATTAACAACATATGTCTGTATTTGACTCATGTGACTTGGAATCAAGTCAGACTTAAATCACAAATTGAATTGATTTGCATTCGACTTGATAAAATGAAAAGACTTTGGACTGAACTTTGACCTCCACACATAAACTGGTGACATTATGTGAACTTTAACTGTTCTAACTTGATATTTCACACCAGGTTCCTCCGTCTCTCCCTCTCTGCTGTCCTGCAGCCCAAACGAATGGCTCCTCAGCTTCATCAGACGTGATGGGATGTAACTCCACCCTTTGATTCAGGTGCGTTGAAGCATTTAAATTAATTGAGTACCAGCTAATATTATCTGCTTTGTGTGCGTAACCTTTAAGGTTGAAATGTTTAAAATAAGCTTGTTGCCATGGGAACCATCTACAGTGGAGATTAAATTAACTTTGAAGGGTTTTTTCCTTTTAGATATTTTTTATTTAGAACAGATGCTTGTGGAGGCACCAGAACTTTCTCCAGGAACAGAACTGGAGAGGAACAATCTAGAGTTATAGATCTGGAGTTGTAAATCTATTTACAGATCTAGAGTTGTAGATCTAGAGTCAACATACAGTTTCCACCAGAGATCAGGATGAGTGTATTTTACGTGTATTTATTTGCTTGATTTTTATTATGACTTTTTACAAACTTTAATGTTTATTGCTTGTTTTATAAATGGTTATTGTTTGATGTTTTAAAGCACTTGGAGCTGCTGTGCTGCTGAAATCTGCTATACAAATATGAAAGCTCTAACTCTGCATGCAGAAACCTTTTAAACTAGTTTAAATAATAATCATTTGAGCTTAATGTGCTGTTTGACAACAGGATAATTGGAATATTATTGGATTGAAATGACATTTTGTAATAACAACATTTCTTCTGGATTGGCGCCGTATAGATAATTGAACTCTGTACGCCTTTTGCTTCTCCTCCAATAAATCTGATAGATTTTGCTTCTTAGGAAATAAATGTGGAAGTTTCACTGATATGAATTAAATAACGTTTTGAGACGACTGTTAGTGTTTTTGCTGTGGTTAGAGCCGGTCTGCAGACGTCTCTGTTCAGCATCAGTCAGGCTGATCCTGCACTGAGATTCAAATCTCACAAAGTAAAAATATACATAAATATCTTTCAGAACATAACATCCAAACCTGATTCGTGAGTTTTAATCTGTGAACCCAGAACTGAGTGAATATGTTGAGTTGATCTGATTGTCCTCTGCAGAGCGTCGTCTTCGCTAACGCGGCGCCTTGCAGGGACTCGGTGACAGGAGGTTAAATGAAACGACTCGACCTTTCTGCCTTTAAATAGCTGGTCAGGAAAACTGGGCTGTCCTGCAGCCGTCTGCGGCTCTCAGTCTGCCTCCTCCACCCAAACTTTACGCTTTACCCACAGGGTGGTGTGTGTATGTGGGTGTGGGTGTCTGTGTTAAACCTCACAGCATGAGCAGTTTGCTTAAATTAAACCACCATCATCGCTTTACTTTCCAGATTTCCATCCAATAAGCAGTTAGTTCCTAAAATATTTTTACATATTTTTCCTTCAAATGTTTGAAACAAATAAATAATCCCTCCTCCCTCTTTGAGCTCTGCTGTGCTGCAGCTAGCAGCATAGCAGGCTAGTTGTGAATGCTCAAGCTAGTTAGCATGCATGCTAACTTAATGCTAATTAGCCGCCACTTGGCCACAGATGGCGGCACATAGACAGTTTTCCTGTAACGGTAAGTTGTTTCTCTGCCTCATGTAGGAGGATGCAGTTATATATTGACTGCATCCTCATGCAGCAGTTAGTACATGAGGATGATTGACAGTGCTAAGCCCCGCCCCGAGCCTCCACCAGGTGCTTAGCTTCAGGTGTCACTTCCTTAATCAGAGCCGCGGCGGCGTCTCAGCGGGTCAGCCAGGAGGAAGAGTCTGATTGGATCAGGAGAATCGACCGGCTGTCCTCTGATCTGTTTTACAGTCCAACTCCTCCACAGCACGGTTTCCAGGTTTTCCAGTCTGCCTGCCGACTAATTACAGTTAATTACTGTCCAGGCTGCTCTGCATTCATCTCCCTCAGTCTGCAGGAGGAATGTGGGAAAGGTGCTGCAGACCCTGACAGATAAACACTGACTCACATTTAAAGGTATGAAAAGGTATTTTTGGGGCAGAAACTATAGTTGCTTCTTAATTTTAAACTATTAATTTCATCCAGTGTAGATTACAAAACAAGATTCACAATAAACTCAGTGTTCTAGAATCTAGAACAAAGTTATTAATTTAAAAAATTAGAAATATTGCTGTTGCATGTTTTATTGTAACTCCAATGGGGAAAGTGTCATCTTTATCTTCTCTTACAGGACATGTATTATTGTCATTTAAGAGAATAAATGACAATAATCCATGTCATTTACCTCATAAGCTGTTGAATGATAATTCAACAGGTTATTTCCATCTGAACACACTGCTGCTGGTTTGAACCTGCAGCTGGGATGAGTCGACCTTATCTTTCCCAGTTTTCCCTCCTGGTCCGTTGGTGGAGTCAAACCGTGACTCTGGTAATGTGATCATCTTTTCTGCCTAATGAATGGAGCAGAACTACTTCCTGTGACGCTGACATGGTGATTCCAGTGGTTAGGGGGCGAGCGCTGAGTTCAGCCACAGACGATGAAGCGTTTATTCCAGCCGCTGGGTGACTCAGCTCTCTGCCGCCGATGTTATTAAAGCAGCAGAATCAATACTGAGTCTTGATTGGTCCGACATGATGAATGCTGATTCGGTCCAGGACTTCTGATTGTAAAGCAAACTGCAACCAGAATGAGAAACTGGAGACGATAGGTAGACGGTTTTAGGATCTGCAGCTGAAACTAAACATTAACTTTCACTAAACATGTTTCTTTTCTACGCTTGTGAATTCAAATCAGACAAAACTTTTTCTGTTTTAGAAAGATATTAATGCAAGAGTAATGAACATTAAAAATTTTTCTTTAAACATTTATTTCCTTTGTATTTGGTATAATTACAGGGCCTGTAATAAATTAATCACAATTTAATTGAAAAACTCATGCTTATGCTGCTAAATTATAGAAAAGACATCTGGGCTTAAGAACAAAGATATTTACTGTTTTAATCTATTATGTATATTATTAAACCATCATATTGAAGCAAAGTGTTATTCTATCCATTAAGCTGTTCAGTGTTTCAGAAATAACTGATGATTCATGGAGCTTCTTTAGAAATATGGACCGTTGATGTTAGCATTAGCTGCTAGATGTTTAGCATTTAGATGATAGTTTAGACTTGAATGGATTCACTGATGTGCTAACACAACTTGAACACAACAATTGTCTTTCCCAGCGTCCAATCAGATCCGTTTAGAAGCAGAAATTAACTCCAAGTGGGCCGAGAGCAGCGGCTCCGTCTTCCTTCACCGTTGGCGGGTTTTTTTCTTGTGCATCAGATTTATGGTTGTACCAGAAACGTGAATACAAAGGTTCCGGATTGGGACTTTTGAATGTAAAAGAAAAATAAGTGATTAACTGCGCTAAAATCTTTAATGTGTTCAAATCTATGTAATTAAGAAATCAAATTTAACATGTTAAAACCCCGGCTGTGGTTTATGCAGATGTTCATAAGTAAATTTTCCAAGCAGACAACTGACTGTTTGGATTCTTGATCCAAATGGTCCAGGTTATTACCTAAAGACAAATACTTATCTTAGTACTTATCTTAGGCTATTTGTTCTTTGACCAAACTTACATTAACATTTTATTATTATCTTTAAATCTCTTAATTTTTATGAATAATTATGTCTTAACCTTCTAATATCCAGAATGCAAAAAATGACAAAAAAGGTTGATGTTTATATTATTTTGTAAACTGATCAAATATAATATTTACCCTATTGGAAATACAAACAGGCATTTTGTTTCTTGCTACTTATTACATGACATAAAAATTGGTGCTTAGATTCGAGTCTCTCGCTACGAGTCCAAGTCAAATCTCAAGTCTTTCGGGAACAAGTCGAGTCTGAAGAGTTTTATTTTTACAGGTGGAAACTACGGAGTGCCATGGCTCTCTCATAATGAGGTTGTTTTGAGTAAAAGCAGTAAGATTAGGTCTATATCTTTTTTTTTTTAGTTTTGGGGAAACATCCTGATCCAAAAAGAATCTCACGCTGGTCTCTCTAATTGGGTTGATGTCTCTCATTGGTTGTGGGTTCGACTCCGCACATCCTGCTGTTCTTCCTTCATCCACTGATGTTTACATGGAGCCTTACAGCAGGATGATCTGCTGGGGAACAATCCTCTCTTCTTTGATCAGAGCCAGCAGCACGCTTAATGAGGCAGCGGCGGCGCAGACGGCGGCGCCGTCAGCGGACTCCCGCAGACACAAGTGGCTCTGAATCAGTGGGACAAACAAGTCTGAAACCGCCGGTGATGTTTCATGAGAAAGTTGATTCATGCTGTAATTAACGACACATAGATGACCTTCCAACATTTCCATGACGCCTGCGCTTCAGCAGTTTGCGGTTCGCTCTTGAACTTGACCACATAGAGAGGCTGTTTGCCTCAGACGTCGGATTAATGTGCAAATTCATCCGGAAGAAACACAACATCATGATGTCAAGATCAGTGTGGAGCTGCATGACAGTTTCTTTATAAAAACTGAAGAAAAAAGTGAATTACTGTTTCTATGTTTTCTGTAAAGAACAGCCTGAAGTTGATCTTTCTTCCTTTATTCGGCATTTCTTGGCTCTCCAGAAATATACAAAACCTTAAGCTGTTTTCCCCTGATAGTCTGGTGGACTCAGTTTGATTGGGAACCAAAACTTCAACACCTGTTCCATCTCCAGCAGCTGTGGTTCCTTTTCTCTCTGCTCTGAGACAAACCAACCAAAACCTTTGACCAGCCTGTTCCCCTCCTGGCCTGTGGGGGCGCTGCACCAAGAACCACTGAAGGAAACCACATGAAAACCTCTGAAGACACTGAGAGCAACTTCTTTCTTCAAGAATGTAGTGGCGTCAGATTTCTGGAGAATTTCTCTTTAGTCTTTGGAAAAAGATGAGTCATTTATCCTGCTAGCGCTAGGCTAGCACGTTTGTTTTGGTTGTCTTTACCCAGAATGCCCTGCGCTGTAGTCCACTTTTTGCTTTTGGACATATGCATTCAAACCGAACCAGAGTTCACTTCAACCAAACCCAGACCAAGATTTGTAGGACCAGAGTCAGATTAGTGTTCAGACCTCAACTCCTGGACAAACTGAAGTCGGATTAAAGTGGATTAAACAGGACTGGTGGGATTGAACCTTTACAGAACTCCTCCTTTCCTAATTTCACATTTCTTCATGGCACAAATCTGAACTTAACGTAAAGCTGAAACTTAGCAAGACATTTTCCCCATGTTATAAATGGTAAAAAACCAAGTTCCTATGTCTTGTTGAAAAGTTATTTCTATGTTAGCTTAGTCTTATTTCAACTGTATTAAATTTCTGCAATGGAAACTATACAAACTACTTGGTAAGATTTTTGTGTTTTTGCAGTGGAGAAGCTTAAAGCAGGATTATGTTAGAAAACATCCCAAGCTTTGAACATTTCTGATCGGTTCATCATCTGGACCTGCAGACGGACCACAGGTTGGTCTCATGGCTGTGAAACTAAACTGGGAGCCAGAGGATTCCCATTTCTAACTCCCAGTAAACACGTTGTCCTTGGTGGAAAATACAAACGTCGTTCCAAACTGTTTACTCCAGATTTTCATAGTGACATGTTATGGATCAAATTTTTGTTAATTTTTGGTCATGAAAGCAATCAGAGAAGAGCTCAGCGCTTTGCTAATGACAGGCGGATTTGGAGGCTTTTAACCGAATCAGTGCAGCGAGAGGTCGCGAAAGGTCACGAGGAGCAGGAAGGGCTTCGGTCTGCTCCAGTGGTCTTTGGCACTCCAATCAGGTCAGGAGCAAACACACCCAGAGCCACAGCTCCGGGCTGATGGGGCCACGCTGATGGGCCCAGGCTGATGGGCCCAGACTGATGGGCCCAGGCTGATGGGTGTCTGTCTCCCCCCCACAGGTGCTGGGATGAGGGATAGTTACTCTGACCTGCAAACAGAATTGAAAGCTAAGAGCCCTGGAGAAAGATAATAGCTCTTTCTAAAGTCTATTTGTTTGGAGGGAAAACAAATAGCAAATGGAGAACAAACTTTATTTATCGAGAGGATTGGCTGTGATAAGGTTTATATAAAAAATGCTGAGGTTGAATACAACAAAACAAAGCTTGACAACTACAGGATGTGAACGTTTTCTCTTCTGTCTGGCTCAGCTGAGGAGCAGCAAACAGTTTCATCTGGAAACTTTCTGCAAAGATCCTTTAAACTTCAGAAGTAGAAAATTCCTCCAACCAGCAACATTTTCCAGCTCGTTCAGGGCTGGCGGTGCTCTGATGTCTCCTCCCGGTGAGACATGAATGGACGTCTGAATGGACTTTGGCGTTAGTGCAGCTGAGATGCTGCAGGTTTTTCCTAAAAGCTGGTCGATGCTCCAGCCTGCTGTGCTAAAGAGTGAGAACTAAATCTGGACAATGCTGAAGGATTTTTGGAAGATAAACTCAGTAAATCAGTTTTCTGATTATGTCTGAAATACCAGAATATGAGACAAAAAAAATAAATTGTAATTTTGGGTTTGATGTGTTTTACTTAAACATAATTTTAAGATGTGTAATTTTAAAAATTTGTAGAAACTGGATATTGCATCCAGTGCTACAAGATTTCTTTAGGTGATGAATAAATAACAATCAGTTAAATTACACAGTAAGTGATAACAAACTGCATACAGTGTGTAGTGCACTGTTTTCCTATTGGGAATAATGGGAAGTTATGACATTTTACTGTTACAATTAAATGCAACAGCATCTAAGTGTTAATGGTGATAAACTGATCAGAACTGAATTTGGATCATATCATAATTCATATAGCTGCATATGAACCGAACCTGCTGGTAAACTCTGTTGTTTTGGTTCTATATTAAAAACCAAACCTGAACTGAATTTTGTTTCCTTTTTGGAGGAAATCATCCTGCAGCCAGTTTTCTCTTTTATCTCCTGGTAAAATACGTTTACTGCTTGACCTAATTATAGCGTCTGACGTCACTAGCTGAGGGCCTGCTGCTTCCTGTAAACAGAGGAGCCCACCTGAACGAGACCCACAAACACAACATGGCCCCGATGTGCTCCGATGACCAGGAAGCGTCCGGACATGGAGCCTACAGCTGTCTGCAGCTTTATGAGCAGCTGAGTCTTTAATTTGCTCCAGAAGGTCCTGGACGTTACCGCCGTGGCGCCTGCTGCCTTCATCTGCCCCACAACCAGCGCCTGCCGCCGGCAGAAGAGCAGGAGGTGAGAGGAGGAACATGAAGTACGAGGATTCAGTTTGGTGTTTGTCTTTTTTACTTTGTGTTTGTATAACTTTTATTTAAAATAATAATGATATAAAAAAAAGAGAGGTTAGGGACCTGAACTCACATGTCAGGAGAAAAGCAGGATCAGAAATGGAGAAACTATAAAAACCACCAAAGCTGCTAAACGGCACAAGAGCAGCGCGTTGATGGAAACGTTTCAAATTTATTCTGTTTTATTAACAGATTAAACATGAACAGCTGTGTTAAACTATGAACTAAAATTGTTTTTTAGAAAAGGTAGAAAACTGTTAGAACGTGCTGCTGTTTTGTAGAGCTCCCTCCATCCTGAGGTTTACCAGTAAAAGATAAAAATGTCCAGTTCAGACCAGCAGAACCGCCTGTGGTTCTGCTGGTGGTCCACAGTGGTTCTGAATAACTTTGGTCAGAGAGCAGAGTTTATAAATATGAACACAAGTTTAAGCTCACATTTTGTTTTTCACACTAAACTGACACTAATGGTACAAAAACTAAGATTTTTTTAGTGATTAAATTAGAATTAATACTTTACTATTAGGCCACAATATTTGTCTTTTTTCTTTTTACATTTTCCTGAAATAATGGTGCATTAAAGATAAATTTTTTATGTTTTTTTGGTAAATTTGATGTTTTTCTTTCTTTCTCTTTTACTCCAAATTGTAGTTCATCATAAATTCCTAAAAATATTCAATTTTTATAAAATTAAAAAGTGTAAAATGTGGTAAGCTATGTATATTTCTCAAAGATTTTAGGAGTGACTGATTGTAATTTTCAAGCCGCTCAGTATTTTTTGAAGCCTGGCCTGATGACTCCAATCTTTTTGTCTGATCAGTTGTTCGGGTCTCTAACAACACGGACAGCGGCTGATTTTCAGACCTTTGCAGCAGCAGATAAGATCAGTTCCTCATGTAAGCATCGGCCGATCGTTGATCTCTGATAATTAAAGAAAATCGATGAATCGGTGCCGCCCGTAAATATTGTTTAGGTTTCGGGTTGCTGGAGATGAAAACGTTTCCAGAATCAAATGTGGAAACAGATAAAACTCAATGCAAACTGGGTCATTAACGGGACAACGGTCCAAATCAGCATCAGATCTACAACAGAACGGTGGGAAAATGAAAGAATGAATGTGCTGCAAAGGCCTAGTCAAAGCCTGAATGACTAAAATGATTATCCCGTGACCATGAGAGGGCTGTGCAAGCATCAAATGCTTTATATTTCTTGGAGGAAATTAAAAGAAAAAAGAATAACATCCAGTTTTCTTCTTACTCTAACGCAGTGTCTTCCATCTGAGAGGTCAAAGGTCAAAGATCCTCTGCAGACGTTGTTGTTAGCAAAGAGCAGCTCTGTGAGCCGTTCTCGTTTTAATGTCTTACCCCGAGCGACTCTTTCATTTTCATCTTAAAAATGACTGGTCTCCCGTCGGAGAGCCGCTAAGTTATATAAAAGGTAATGAGGGAAAATTAAAACGACGCGGCGCTTTGATGGAGTGGCTCAATTAAAGCAAGAAAGATAAAGAGACCCGAGGGGAGCCGCGTCTTTGTTCGCCTTTGTGTGGTGAATTACGGCGCGGCTCGGTTTGAACCGCGGGCCGAATCGTCGGGACGCCGCCCGAACCCGACCGGCTGGCCGCCGAATCAAAAGGAGAAATGATGAAAGTGCTGCTTGTTCTCCCAGTTAAAGAACAGCAGCTTTACTCTTCACGACGCCAAACGGCGATCAGCAACTGCAGACTTTCATAATAAGTGAGTTAAAATGGCCAGCTGTTACGGCAGGAGGATTTACTTTATTATGGATGTAAATCCCTAATCTCAGAAAAAACATCCTGGTTTTAAGGTTAAATGTGTTTTTATGGAGGAGATTTTTGCTGGTTTAACGAGCTCCATCCAGACGCTTCGCAGCTCCAGTTAGAAAATAATCTTTGGTTTGTTGAGAGCAGGACGTGAAAATCTGTTTTACTGCATTTTAACTGATTTACAGACAGAGATGCATTTAAAACGGCTGATTCAGATCAGGGCGGCGTCTGTTAAACAAAAAAAAACGTTTTATTCAGTGAAATGATGGAAAATCTGTTGAAAAACGATGTAAGTTCTCGTTCTGCGCCTGTCGGATATTTACTAATTATTATGCTGTAGTTGTAGTTATATTTAGACAGCTAAATATTTAGCTAGCTATATTTTAGCTATTTTAGCTAGCTAAATATTAGGTGGTTTTTAGAATGAATATTTTGTTTTTTAAGCTTAATATTTAGTTAGCTAATATTTAGCCGCCTCAGATTTAGACAGCTAAATATTTAGCTAGCTATTTTTTAGCTAGCTAGATGTACATCTGACTAAACATTTTGTTAGAATATTTAGCTAGCATTTAGCTCACCAACTAAAGTTAGAAGCTAAATATTTAGTTTGCTAATAAAACATTTAGGTAGGGATTTGTAGCTAGCTAGCTAACATTTAGCTAGCTAAATCCATAATCCATATTATTGCTGTTAATTTTTGACTGTATTGTTACAAATGGCTCTCCGTAGGTAAATATTTATCACATCCTGCATACGAACCGGCCGCCATGTTGGCTACAAGCTGAAGGCTGAACGCTCACTGGACATCTGATCAATTCAGAGAATAAATTCAGTTTTCTCCAGATATTCTGCTTGGGTTGAACTATAAACTGCAGTTTAACGTGGGAAATGTGAGTGTAATAAAGAAAAGCTACATGTGCTGAACTCTGGAAGACGAGTTTTTGTTTGTTCCCGACTCCTCAGGCTGTGACTTCCTCCGTCTCTCTGTACGTAAAGCAACAGGCCATGCAGCAGGGGAATGGGAAACGCACAAACGTTTTATTATCCTCCAGTGAAGCGAGTTTATCACCTGACACTCAGCTTGCACTTTGTCTGCCATTCGCTTTGCACCTGACAGCCATTATCAAGACTTCAAAACTCCCAACACCTAAAAGCTCTCTTCCTGTATCGACCTACTTTCTGCCCGTTTTTCGTTGTTTTTTTGCAGCGGGTTTGATTGACGGGTCAGGGGTCCAGTTGTTCGGCGTGTCGGTTCTCTGCCAATTAAACCCGGAGGGAGCGCGGAGCGAAGCGGGCAGGTGGTCTATAATTAGATTCAGCTGGGAAGCGTTTACGTCACAGAGGTGACTTAGAAGGAACCTCACCTGTCGAATCACAAAGTCTTAAACCTTGTTGCCCCGAAGCAGCAGAAGGTTTGAGAATGCTGCTGCCTTTTGCCCCAGATGCAGGATCGTTTAAGATGCATAAAAAGTCAGTCAGTTTGCCCTCAAACGCCCAGCTAACCTCTAACATGTTTTTATTTTAAAGTGGAACTTCTGAAAAATGTAAATCCTCTGACACAAAAGCAGAAAAATGTCAATTTAAAGGGGCGGTATCATATAAAATGGACTTTATTGATCTTTCCATTATGCTCTAATTTAATTCCTTCATCAAGTGTTGCTTTGATTCTTTCATGCATGTTGGAGAAATCCTGTAATCTCCATGGCAACCATTCAGCTGCACTAAACACCTGGGTGGACCTAGCCCCGCCTCCGAGGACAAAGCTCCTCCTCCACTCAGCTCCTTCAGACTAGCCAGCAGCAATTAGAAAACATCCACTGAGCTCATTATAGGAGCTCCTTCTTTCTCAGGGCTATTCTGGTAAAGCAACATTTCTTTAAAGTCATATTTTATTTATATAGCATTTTTATAACTGAAGTTACTGTAGTTACTGATTGTGCTGTAAAATTTCACCTCTTTACCTCCGTATTAAAAACAAAACAAAATGCGATTTGAGTTTGAAGCAGTCTGAATGTTATCACTGTGCTGCTGCTTTGCTGATTCTCAGAGGATTTCTCGGTGAAACACAGATTTCTCTGAGCCGTCGTTTTGTGACGGAGAGATGCTGCGTTGTTTCTTCTTCCTGTTTCTACATTCTCTCCGTTCAGTGAAGGAGGACGAGTGAGAGCTGCTGGCGACCCGCCACGCTTCAGTTAGCTTCATTTCAGCTTCACATCAACGCCGAAACACAAGCAGGCACAGATACCAGAACCAAAACCACACACACACACACACACAGTGGATTATGGGCGCTAATCTCCTTTCTCTTTCATTGTCCTGCTAACTTAAAAAAAGAAAATATGGAAGGGATTTGCTCCGCGCTGTGCCAGATGTAATAACACAGATCCAGGAGGGCTGACCTGATGGGACCGCATCTGTGTGTGTGTGTGTGGGCAGGGGTGTGTGTGTGTGTGCGTGTGTGTGTGTGTGTGTGTGTGTGTGTGTGTGTGTGTGTGTGTGTGTGAGCATTGCAGCAGCAGATGCAGGAATCTCTCAGCATGTGGCTGTCTGTGTTTCCTTTCTGTAAATGAAAAGAGGAAATCTGCTTATTGTCTGTGTGTGTCGAGGCTCCAGTGGAGCCGCAGACAGATTAGCAGCATTAGTAACATCAAAAACAGCGCCGGGGTCAGAGGTCAGGGTGGCTGCAAGCACTCGGCGGTGGGTCTTATACATGAAATGATGAAATAAAGATGAAGAAACATATTGGCAGGCATGGAAGAGTCAAAACACAGAGAGGGAGCTAAAATCTAATCAGAGAAGGTTTAGGCTGCAGGACGGCCTGAGGTTTGACTGAAAGGAGAAAATGTGGCCACTGAGGTGTAAATATAAAAAAACTGATACATCTTCAGATTAATTTCACATATTTACAGAAAACAAACTGCATATTTTCTCATGTCAAAAATTGTGTATTTTGCCACATAAAAATGATAATTTGCAGAGATTACAAAGTGAATATTTTGCAGCTAAATGTCAGACGTCCTCTGGGATCGGATGGAAACGTCGTTCAACCAGAATCCTTAGAAATGATCCAGATGAGAATCTCATCAATTTACCACTTCATTCTGAGAGGATTTCTGGCATTTTAGTAGTTTTAAGTTGACTTTTTATCAAAGATTAAGTGCAAGATAAGTATTTATAGTCCTGTTTTTAAGTGAGTCCTTGTTTTTAACTGCACCCAAACTTGGTTGTAAAATGTTTCATCGCCGTTTTTCACCTCTTTTCTTGAACTAGCTAAATATTTAGTTTGTAAAAAGTATTTGGTTGAAATGTGACTCAGATCAAAACATCATTCATTTAATATTTAAAAATTATATCAACAGATGGACCAAAATATAAAGTTATGTGAAATTTTAGTATTTTAAGGACCAAAATGAAAATAATTCATAGAAATAACATAATTATATGGAATAGCTAAATTTAAACTCCCTAAAGATGACAGAGCTGCATTTAGTTGTGATTTTTACTTCCAAGCATGATGTGTGCAAGAATGAAGAGTTTGTTTTCTCGTGGTTTTAAAGCATTTTTCCATAATTGGTAGAATCTTGATTTAAATGTCAAATCTGACAACAGAAAACACAAAAATGTTCAAAGAAACATCTTTTATATTTTAGGAGTTGGTCTTTTTCTGTTGTTTTTGAAATGTGTGTGTTTAATTTCAGGCGAACAATTGATGCTGCATGAATATGGAGCAGAAGAAGAAGAAAAACATTTGAGTGAAACTGATTTCTCATTTATTGCAGAGAGAAAACTATTCTTCCTCGGAACATTAGACATTCAGACTCGGCTCTAACTTTCCCCTCTGCCTGCTGCGGTTCGTATTCCTGTGATTTATTTGTTGGCTGTTGATTATTTTGCGCTACAGTGAGCAATTTATTATCTCCCTCCAACATTTATTGAGTGTCCGGCTCTTCCAGCCAGTATTTGTTTCACGCTCGGTCAGGTCTGGAGTAAATCACTTTGATTTAAAATAAATAAGTAAACTGAGAACATTTTCAATCATAATAAACAATAGAAACATTATAAATGTTCTAACCCATAATATGTCTGAGATGTAGAGGAAACTTGTACCCTAAATATATTCTTATCTTGATTTTAATTTATTGAATTTAATTTGTTGCTTTTTATTCTGATTATTTTGTCCCTTTATTTTATTCATGAGTGGAAGCGTCAGTGAAAACTGTAGCACTGCTTTAGACCTGGATAGAAATAAAATCATATTTGTTATAGAACCCAGGATTATTACTGCAGCACAGCTAACTGATACAGGAAGTTAGATGCTTCAAGACCTGAAGCTTGCTAATTGCTATATTTCTAAATTCCTGCAGCAGCTATCTATGCAACAGTGCTAAGGCTAACTGCTATTCTATTCTCTAGTCCTGCAGCAATGTGCTGTGCTGCTAACGCTACTATGTTTCTAACTTCCTGTTGCAGTCAGATGGCCAACAGTGCTAACTAGCTGCTCCTTTGCCAACTACGCGTACCACTTAGCTATGCTAATGCTAACTGCTAATTTTCTAAATCCCAATGAAAGAAAACTGCTTTGTAGCTAAAATGATAACTGCTATTTAGCAGTCAGCAAGTTAACTAAATAAAAGTTGTGATGCATTGCTAACAGCAACTGCTGCTTTTCTAACTTCCAGTACAAGCTAGCTGTGCTAAGGTGCCAAAGCCAAGCAACTGCAGCATTATTCCACATTGCTAAAGGTTACTGCTGCTTTTCTAACTGGAATGTAGGGAAGCGAATCTAAAAATGAGAAACGTTGACTTTAAGGAAGGATGATTCGTCTCTGAAGTCAGTTACTGACAGCAGCACAGATGGGTTCGTTTACAGGGACAAGCTAGATGTCCTGATGTCGGCTTTAAGGAATGAAATGCAGCTCAGCTTTAGTTTCCTGCCGGCTGCGTTGCCTGCTGTCCTTGCAGCTCATGAAGATACGAGGAAAAACCTGGAAGAGCCTCAGATCTGCTGCTTTCCTCCAGCGGCCCCACAGCCAGCCCAGGGGAGTTCGGCCACACGCAGGAGCCGGGTCCGCCGGGGGCCGCCGGGGGCCACTGGGGACCACCGGGGGCCGCAGGAGGCTGCTGATGGCTTCCTCTCATTGCTGCCATTCATTTCCTGACCCCAGGTTTTTTACCCAGGAGCCGCTCCTCCTCCAGGCTCCTCCTCCTGGAGGTTATAACTTCATTCTGGCAGCTTTATTTCCTTTATAATTGATTTCCTGACAGCTGAAAGCCTCAACCACAAACTGCTTTTTACCTTCCTAAATCATTCCTGGCATTTTAAAGTAGTCCAGCACAGAATGAAAAAATAAAAAAAAAAACATGAAAAAAAATTATTTTTATTGTTTTAAAGGCATTTACTGTCAAATCTCTGGTTTGTTTTTATCGTCTCTAACTGCGTTTCCATTACAAATGTGAACAAAACTTCAATATGAAACACAACTAAAATCACGTGAATAAGTTTGTCATTAAAAACATGCGGCGCCATCATCCTCCTGCCACTTCCTGTCGTCTTCTTTGTCGTTTCCACCAGTAGAAACGTCCAGCTGTTGATCATGTGACTCGTTATGTGTTTCCATTGCAGTTTTGGCCCAAACTCAGGAGTTTCTTCTAAATTGATTCGTCTCCATTGAGCAACTTTATTTTATGGTGGCAACGGGAACGATAACAGGCTCCTTCACTTCTTCAATGGCAACAAGGTTCAACAATTGTTTATATAATATAAAAAATAATTTCTTTGAAACTGTTTATTTCCAGACTTTAGGCTCCAGTCTTTCTCTGCTGGGCGTCTTCAATCGACTTTCTAAGATATTTATTTCTATCTTATTTTGCTGGAAAGCTGTTCTTGATGCATTACCTGTTATTTGATTTTTTATGCACTTTGTGAAGGAGAAACATTTCCTGAATAAACATTGTTTAAAAAAAACGTACATTCACTTACACCACATTTTTTTTTATCTCCTTTTATTTCAGTTCTTTTGGATTTTTTTTAAAGCTTTGGGTTTATTCTGCCCGTATTTCCTCCTTCAGTCAGTAAACCAGTAAAACCACTGAGTTCCAGTCTGCTGGCTCAAACTGGTTCAGGTTTTCTGCTGTGCTGGTCGGGTTAGAAACGGTGAATGGGATCCAGATGGGGACTGGGGCGGCGGCCCGGACCGGCCCGGCAGCGGCTCTGACTTCAGGCTGTTGGAGGAAAGTTCATCACCATGAGCTTCTGGCTGCCATGTCGCCTGCAGCCTCCCGCTGTGTGTGTCAGCTCTTATCTGAGTGTGTGTGTTTGTCAGTGATTATGGAGGAAGCAGATCTGAACCGAACCCTTCAGCTCCGGTTCTGTCCTCACAAACCGGGACCAGGACTTTGCTCCTGGGCTCTGCAGCTCCTCCTTTTTCCTACAATGTCAATGTACAATGTAACACAGATAATCTGTGAAAAGATCAAACTGTTATTGCCATCTGTAGAAACAATCAATCAGAGCCAGGAGGAGGAGCTTAGTGCTGTCACTCATCCTTATGAATGTGCTGCTAAATGTCCTGATGGCAGTGAAACAATAACTTTGCAGGGCATTCTGGGTAAATACAACCAAATAAAACAAGCTAGCCTAGCGCTAGCAGGAGAAACGGGTCGTGTTTTTTTTACCAAGGCAAAAGAGAAATCCAACAAACACTAGAGTCTGATGCTGCTCCATCGTTGTTTACACTTCTTGAAGAAGGAAGCTGGACTCAGTGTCTTCAGAGTGTCATGTCCTTCAGTGGTTCTTGGTGCAGCGCCCCCACAGGTGAGGAGAGGAACAGGTTTTTCAAATTGTTTGGTTGTTTTTGACTGAGAATGGCTGGAAATGTAAAACATGTTGCAACTCTGATCCCCAATCGATCCGAGTCTCCTGGACTATCAGAGGAAACATCCTGAGAGTTTATTTGTTTTTAATGCCTTTTCCTCATTGAACCCATTTATTACAAATTTTGCAGTTTTTTGTATGAGCATGTTTTCTGTTTTCTGCTTCTGAGGAAACTTTGTGCCATTAATCACTCCAGACTTCTCATGGGACTCTAATTGGATTAACTGGGATCTATTCAGATCACATGCCATGTGATGAACACACACATCTCTAATCCCACCGTCCCGCTGCTGGTCTTCACATCCACCCACAGCTGGACCTCCAGCTCCGATCAGCCGCTGCTGTCCTGCAGCTTCATGCTGCTGTTTGCACCGGTCTTCATCCGACACACACACACACACGCCCACACACACACCCACACACATGCCCAGTCGTCCTCACTGGTTGGGCTGCCACACGCCATCTGCTCCCATCAGGAGAGGCTGATTGATGCGCCGCCCGTATAACGGCTACAGCGATGAGTCATCGGCTCCCGCAGTCAGAAACTCTGTTAGTGTTGCCTGAGAAACCCACTGCTGCTGTCTGAGCCGCACAATAACCAGCCACTCCTTTACAAGAGGAATCACTGATTTACCTTCTCTAACCTCCAAGAACGTTTATGGTCCATACAAAACATGTTCACTACGTTTTGGCACAAAGTCATTCTCAGATAATCAGATTTTATTCTGCTCAGTTCTGCCTGTTTTAGGACCACTGTCACTTTAAATGCAAGGACGCAGCTGCTGGCCACGCCCCCAAACTCAGTGTTTACACTCACATATGAAAATGGCTGCAAACTTTTGCTATCTTTGAAAATCAAAAGTAGAGCCTCCTGCACAACCAACAAGAATGCAGCAAGTGGTTTCTAGATGATAAGTCAACAACGAAACACTTGTCTTTTCCAGCAGCCATTATACAGCGATAAAATCATAATGTTTTGATTGTTGATTCTATGTTGCATGACTTTGTGTTTTTATTATATAAAGCACCTTGAAATGCCTTGCTGCTGAAATGTGCTACACAAGTAACATTTGATTGATTGATTGATTGATTGATTGATTGATTGATTGATTGATTGATTGATTGATTGATTGATTGATTGATTGATAAAACCAGCTGAGCAAACAGGCTGGAACTCAGTTTGGGTTGCTAGGTAACAGGGTGGGGTTGCTAGGTAATGGGTCATTTCAGAGGTTTTTGAAACTGCTTATTTTCCAGACATCATAAAACTTATTGGTAAAAGACAGATTGTGGTTTTTTCCCCTTTGTTTAGCAGTTTGTTTTTAGAAAATGTTGAAACCCAAACAGACGTACAAAATGTGAATTATGTGAATTATGTGAATTATGTCCCCTTTATAGCTGCTCTTTGTTATCAGTCAGTGAAACACGATGCTGTTGGGAGGAGAACATCTGAAAAGATCAAATGTTTTGAGGTTTGCTCTTTCTGCCATTGTTGCAGATGTTTCCGGATCAGAATCATCCGTTCTGGTGTCGAGCGTTTCGCCGCCGCCGCTGAACGCTGAGATTCCTCATTGACATGCAAATGAAGCGGCCGACCAGAAGCTCAGGCTGTGGTTTGAACTCATCATGACCAGCAGGGTCTCCTCCTCCTTTCACTCACAGCTGTGAGGGAACCGGCGCTGACCCGAGCTCAACGCAGAACACAGCGCTACCCTGCCGGTACATAATGTTTCTGATGGAAATCACGGCCTGCAGGGTGGAGGAGGGCAGTGCAGGTGTGGAAAAACGACATGCCAAGCTGTGAAAGTCTGAGAAAACGGTGAGACTTTATAGCAGGAGAGGACGAACTCCGGGTCCAGTTCAGGCGGAGAGGATTCTCTTTTCATCTGAGTTCCATCTTTCACTGACATCTGAGAAAATGTGTGGGATAAAACAATTAATGTTTTAATAATCATGCTTTTCGCTTTCTTTAGACTTCTACCTGTAAATCAACTAAACAGTTTCAGAGGGCTGGTATCGTGTAAAAGTAACTTTTTTAAAATCTTTCCATCGTGTTATAAATTTATTCCCTCATCAGAAACAAATCTGGAGTATTGATTTGGTTTTGTCATGAGAAATCCGTTAATCTCCATGGCAACCGTTCAGCTGTGCAAACGCCCGGGTGGACGTAGCCCCGCCTTCAAGACACAGGTCCTCCCCCACTCAGCTCCTACAGACTAGCCAGCAGCAATTAGCAAACAGCTGGTGGAACTGCTGAGCTACTTCTTAGATAAACGCTGGTAAAAACGTTAAAGGGTTAATAGAGGAGCCATGTTGGGATGACTTCCTGGAGGCGGAGCTACAGAAAGAGCAGGAGCTTTTTAAAGAGACAGAGGCCCAATTTCAATGTGAATCACAAAGTAATATTTCAATTTAAATCAGATTTATAGAGTAAAATGGCTCCCTGTGCTTAAAGTACTGTCCCTTTAAGATCACTGAAGGAAACCAAGCAGCCCTGAAGTGGATAAGAGGAAATCGATCAGACATTCAGATTCATGTTTGGACTGAAAGCTTCAGATTTTCTGCAGAAAGCATCAATTTGAGAGCGGAGCGGGTCCATACCGTCCAGCTGCTCGGTACAAAGGCCGGCCGGCGGGACGGCGCTGCGCAGAGGGGGCTGCAGGTTCCTCACACAGGAAGACAATTTTCAAATGTCAAGTGTTTGTGGAATAAATGTCAACTGGCTGAGCGATGGGAAATCAAAGCGTCCTCAGCGAGACTGCTGCAGATATTACATGAAGAAGAAAAATGACCCGGCCCAGTAGGAGTTCTGGAAAACAGAGAGGGGGAAACAAAACAGATTGATTTATTGTAAACCAGTCTGGAGGAGCAGACAGAGCTGTGATGAAGAGGAGCTGGAGGAAGATGCTCTGGCTCTGAGCTGAATGCTTCATCCTTTTACTTTCAAACTGATTCTTTTTCTTTGTTTTGATTTAGTAAGAGTTCTGTAGCTGAAACCTGCAGAGAGTTGGACCGACAACCGATCTGCTGATGGTTTCTGGGGGGAAATGTTCCCGTCATGCCTCGCTCTGAGCCCAGTCCGTGAGATGGAGAGCTGGACTGCAGCTCGACTCTGCCCTCTACGGCCAGAAACAGTTACTGCAGGTTCCCGTTTCCTCACCTGAAGGGTTTTTACCTTCTGACGAGATTTCAGCAGCTACCTTAACCTGTTATTATAATACATAATATACAAGCTAAAGCCAAGTATGAAGAGGGATTATTGCTGCGGGGTTTGGATATTTTTGTGAGGCAGGACTCAGTCTAGATTTTTACAGACTGTAGAAAAAACTTCTTTTTACTGTCTGACATTAAATCAGTGAAAACTTTTCATCAGTTTCCTGTTGACTCAATGATCAATTCTTTTACAATTTTCTTCAAAGTCTGATTTTCACGTTACCTTAACATTCAATAGGGTTAATTACAGCAGTAATGTAATTGTCAGTAAGTTCCATTTTATAGCATAATGAAGTAACTATGTTACCTTCAGTAGTTATGAAAATGCTGTATATTAAATATGACTTAATTGAAATATTACTTCCTAATGTAACGCCTTGAAATTGGGCTCTGTCTCTTTAAAAACTCCTGCTCTTTCTGAAGCTCCGCCTCCAGGAAGTCATCCCAAAATGGCTCCTCTATTAACCCTTTAATGACGTTTTGCTTTGAGGAGGAGCTCAGCTGATGAGCAGTCCCACCAGGTGTTTGCTAATTGCAGCTGGCTAGTCTGAAGGAGCCGAGTCGCTAGATGCAAAACAGGCTCATCATCGCCACCTGCTGGAGTGGAGTATGAAACTCACATCTGTCCAGTGAAGGTTGTACATCCCAACTTTACTTCTTATTATTTTATTAAACAATCTGAAATTTATTTGCGTAAACTTTAAAATGCTGTATTTTTATCTCATTAACTGGAATAAAATCTAATTATACGGTAAGTTACACAACAAAAAACTGTCATGAAAACCGCATCGTCGCTCCTCTTCCTCCTCCTCGCCCCGCTCCTCTTCCTCTGCAGAAGATGACTCACTGTTTGGGGTTTTTGGGAACACAGACGTTTTGATTGATGGCCGCCAGTTTATTTCCGGCTCAGCTGTGCCGCCGTCACCAGTCCTCTGCTGCTGAGCTGTCAAACCTCCTGCACCGACTCCTCCAGGAAAACTGAGGTTTCTCTGTTACGCACCCAAGATCTAAATGGAAACAGTTTAAAGTCAAAGTTTCCAGATCTAACTGTTTTTAACACTGCAACATTCTCAGCAGCTCTTTACTGCTTGGATGGTTATTTAACACATAACACCTTGTTCCCTTTAGCTAGTTAACTACAGACAGAATTACAGTTTGTTAATTTTGTTTATACTGTAAATGTTTTCATATTTTAGCTGAAACTGATAATAGAACCGCAGTGAAATACATAAATACTGTAAATTATCTGTTAAGTCCTTCTCAGGACGTAAAAGTGAAAAACTGTCATAGATTTGCTCAGTATTGTAGTGTAGATGTCATAACGCCACAGATTTTAAAATCTTGATTTAAACATCAGATTATTTTCAGATATAGAAAACAATCCTGGTTGTAGATGTGCTGTTTTACGTGGAGTCAGAGTCTTTACACAGCAGAACAGGTTCTAACTGATTCATAAGGTCTGACTGTGATCAGAGTTGATCCGCTGGTCTGCCGGGTCGAGTCCAGACAACGTTTGGGCCGAACCTGAAGCTCAAACTCCTCAGTCTGAACAGAGAAGGTGTTTACTTAATTTATGGTTGAATGCAGCAGCCAGTCGGAGCAGGAAGGAGCCGTTAGGGAGGAGGAGACGAGTTTCCTGTTGTCCTGTTTTTGTTTTCATTTTGGGATTAAATACTTTTTGTTTTTATTATTAAAATACTACAATTTGGCCCAATGAGCAATAAATCAATTCATCGCATTATACATTAAATAATTAGCATTTCCATGATTTATTATTTTTTTCTCTTTCTACCAAAAACTGGATGATAAAAGTTTTCAGTCGGATGTTTTGATCTTATCTAGACATTTTTTGAAGGACAATTTTTCTTCATAATTCAGTTTATTTGTTGTTTCTGTTGTTTTGTTTGTTTATTCTGGATATTTAAAATGTCTTCCAGTTCCAGTGTTAAAAGTTTGTTATAATCTAAATGTATTGATTTTTGAGACTGTGCATTATTTTACCATCTCTATTATATTAATGGAAACCGTCTCAAAACAACAATATTGTTGTTTATTGCAATAACTTCTGGGACAATTTATCATCCAGCACACTGTGTTATTGTCACAGGCCTGTTGAGTCAGAATCATTTGGTTTAGTTTGTGCAGTTTTAACAGTTACATATATATCATTCTTTTTTTAAAGTGTTTAATAACAAAATTGCAATTTAGAAATAAATAACCTGTATTTTGGCTTTTTATCTTGAACCAGATGAAGCCAGTTATTAATGTTTGTCTTTTGAAAAACGTAACAAACATAATGTTGTTTATAAGCCTGTGAACCTTCAGCATCAGGAAATGCTTCAGACTCAGGTGGTGACACTTTATTCCCTCAGATGGAAACTCGTCACTGTTCTTATAAAAACAGAATTTCCTGTAAATCTTTGGCCTGTTTTGCTTTAAAAACACATTTTAAGTCTCAAAGTGACTCAGTGGAGCCCAGGAGACTCTGATGTTCTCTCCTGAACATTCACCTTAAGTTTTATTGTATTTTAATACAATAACAATATTATCTGAGCTGAAACTCGAAGGACTAAACTCCTCATTAGATTGTAACTATGCTAACACAGCAAACAGCAAAGACATTAATTGCACTTTAACAAAGTAATTCCTTTAAATCCTAACTTTTAAGCAATTAAAAACCTTTTGTTTCATCTTTGCTGAAACTCAAATCAAACTTCATCTTATATGTCCTGAACATGTAAGATCCTGTTGAAAAGGAACGTTGTGGTTTCAGAATCCGCTCATTTACACCTAAACTGGTTCCAACGAGCTGCATGAAAACATCCCGACGCTGCAGCCAGACAATCAGCAGTCAATTCCCAGAGTAATGAGAAAACTGCGACTGTCTGAACGTTTCATTCACTTCGTCGTTTTACCGCTTAAGATCATCAATACTGAGCTGAGGGTCGCTGCACATGGCTGCCTGCTGAACACAAAGAGGAAAAACTGAACATTTTCCCTCAATGAGGCTGGATTTTCTGCTACACGTTGTTTACTCTGTTCTTCTTAAACTGGGACAGAAATGAACAAAGAGGCTCTTCCTCTGCAGTCAGGAGGGAGCTAACTGGAATTAGCATCCAGCTAGCATGGCCAACAAACATCCCTAACAGGAGATGACAAAGTTAGCTTAGCATATGTAAATCTCTGATTTAGAAGTTTTTTTTTTATTAAATCTCTAAAAACAATCTGTCTCTTTATTCTGGTTCATAGCAAACAGAAATAATCAACATTAGTAGTTTTTTATACAGTTGACCATTCTGGCTCTGCAGCAGTTTTATATTAATAACGTTGGCGTTAGCGTTAGCATGACCATTTACAGGACAGAGAATGTGAAGAAAGAAGCATCTGATTCTCAAACAGCAGCACAACGTGTGTGTCATGGTTCACATGTAGACCGGGCCTGGGACTTTAACTTGTTATTTTAATAACTCATTAACTCAGTTAAAAATTGTGTGCATTTATATATAATGTAGGTTCAGTTATTAACTGACCCAGGACGTATCACACCTCAGCAACACTACAGGCAGTGGCGCCCCCAGGGGTGGGCACTGGGGGCCAGGGGCCCTCTGGAAAACTGTTGGCCACCATCATGCTCAGGCAAACAGAGTAATCTACTTTAATCAGGACATAAATGTAAAAGCAGATAAATTGATGTATTTATTTTTAAAATAACAAAAACTATGTTAACTTGAACACTGTTACCTCGGCTGTGATGTCATGCTGCAGCTCTGTGACCTCCTTCAGGAAGCCAGAAGAAAAGCAATAAATTAATGTCTTTTATTGGTTTTTAATATGCATTATGTCAACTTTAATAAGTAAATTATTAGTGGACTCACACTGTACCTGACTGCTCTACTAAAACCTCTAAATCTGTTAATGTGTTCAGTAACCACATGTTGAGATAAGCCCCGCCCCTTCCAGCTCCCTTTTAATCCCACTCTGCACAGCGATAACATGTGGATGTTTGTGCATCAGAGTAATTAAACAAGCCGTTTTTTTATTATTATTTTCCCAGCAGGCCTAGCGGCGGCGGCGCTGCCACTCATTTGACTTCAACACGCTTGGGACGCCATCTGTGAGGCCAAAGCCTTTAATCAGCCTGAAGTCCAGCAGGCGGAGCAGCAAAGGTCCTTAAGAGCTTAAAAAGCAGCACAAACAGAAAACTTTCTCACATTCACACATCAGATGTTTTCACTCCGGCTCCGGATAATTACCGTCTGCGGGTCTCTGCTGACTTTAATGACAACCAATAGTGACGCTGAAGGACGGAGCTTCACCTCTGCAGCATTTATAAGGAGTTAATAAGGATAAAATGACACTAAGCTGCATTAACTACTGGAAACCAGCAGCTAGAAGAGAACAGCAGCGGTTAGCGGCATTAACCCTTTAAATGTTGAGAAAGAAACGATTTGAAATGTCTTGAAATATCCGCCATCTTTCTTACGGCATTGTTTACATCTGTCAGGAAACAAACAACCAGCTCAGGTTGATGTTTACCTGAGCCGGAGGTGTACCGCCTGGGGGCGTGGCCTAAGCAGAGTACTAATTTTCTAATCTGTCTCTGACTGTAGAAGGAGCTAAAACATCCAACCATGGAAACATCCATACATCCATCTGTTATGGATAAACACATCTGTTGACCTCCAGGTGTGTCCCTGCCTGGACACACCTGGAGGTCATCTGATCTCAGCCCAAAGTTTCACGTATTTTTCACCAATAAGAGGGAAGAAAATCTGTCACGAAGCAGAGACAGGTGAAATCTGGGACAATGTGTCCAGTTAGAGGACAGGTTCCTGCAGACAGCATGTGAGCTGGACGTGTCCCCTCAGAGGACATCCGAGGACATTTCTCCGCAGACACACCTTGCTGCTATAATTAGCCGCCTCTCTGGCTGCTCAACCCGCATGTTTTGGCTTGTTAGGCTCCGCTGCTGCTCTCACTTCCGTGTTGTCTGTCACCGTAAAGCAGGAAGCCAGGCAGTAATGTGTGGGAGTTAATCTGCGGGTGTTTACCTCCAGGTATGTCCCTCTCTGCGCTGCTTTTAGAGCTAATGTCGCTGTTAAAGCTCCGCAGCGTTTCAGCGGCAGCTCGGTGAAAGCCTCCCCGGACAGGAGGAGCTGTTGGTGGGGCTGTAGCTCCGTGTCAGCGGGCAGCTCCAGCCCGGAGCGGGGCAGCCTGGCCGGCCGTTAATTCTGTCTCTCGGCTCCGAACAGGTGATCCGCGGCGTCCAGATACTCTGAACCCGGATACCAGGTGAAGCGGAGCGGCGGCAGGAGAAGCTACATGGAGGCTAACTGACGGGGCTCGGCTGGAACGGTCTGCGGTACTTTAGCTCCACAATGCCCGCCGGTAAGTGGTCTGTGACCGTGGGACTGGGGCCGTGGGTGTGCGTGGACACGCTGGGGGAGCAGGGTTCGTGTTTGAGTGTGAAACTGCGGTGTTTATTGAGCTAATTACGACAAAGCCACCAGGGTTCAAGGTAAACGGTTGAGTGGTGCGTTCACGGACACGCGTCTGTATGGGATACCTGTTGACGCAGAGGTGAAGAGAGGGGTTTCCTAAACCTGGGGTCGGGGTCCCACTCTGGGCCGTGAAATGGGTCTTCAGCTGATCGCTTTGTTTCTTCTGCTGTCATTGTTACATTAACAGTGGTAAGTTTCTGAACCACTGGATTAAATAATATATTGACATGGATGAAAATGTTGATTAATCTGACAATAAATTCTTAATCAGTAAAATATTTACTGGCGTTTTAAACCAAAGTTAAATTTTGGAAGGAAAATCTTTAAGTATGGAGGAAGAAATGTATGTAAATCTAAGAACACAAAACTTTATTATTATTATTATTAATAATAAATATTAATATATGAGATTTTTTTTCTTTCATTGCTTATGAGCTTTTACTTTATTTTTTCCCCTTGTACAGTTAATATTTTTGTTTTATTTTAGCAGCAAAGAAGTTTGTAAAAAAGCAACAGTTGTAAAAAAAAAGATCAGGAAAGAACAAATATTACACAATATAATCAAAATAGTAACTATATTTTAAAATAAAAAGTCAGGTAATAAGAAAACTAAGATGGTGGATTTTCTGAAAAAAGTAATAAAAAAATGTGACATGAAATTAATATAAAAAGGTAGAAGTCGTAAAAAACTTTTTAACATATTAATGAAATTAAACATTTAAAGTAACATTGATTATAAACTGAAGCCATGTAGGTCATAAAATATCCTCAAATTACAAACAGGTTGAACATCTTAGTTATGAAATAAAATGATTAAGAATAAACCTGGTAATGGCAAAAAGAAACAAATATAAACTGAAATAACTTATTAACCACGAAAGTATTACTATTGTAGTAATTACCAAAATATGCCGTCAAATAAAAGCCTTGCAACCAAAAGGAAACAAAATGAGTGGAAGAACTGCAGCTCAGATTTTAAACTTCTGATTGAAGCATTAAAATACATATAAATAAAAAATCCTATTTGAATGCAGGTGGTTCATCAACTCCTGTTTTATAAAGGAAGTACATTCACTTGGAGCCATTTGGAAAACAAATTACTTCCTCACAGAATAAAAATGTCAGTTTGTCACAAACATTCAGTTCTTGTAAAAGTGTCTAAAAATGATTTTAAACCCAGAGAAAAACTTTGATTTCAAACACCAGAACCTGTAGATTATAAAATGTTTGAATTATGGTATCCGCTAATGGTTGCTGTTACTGTGTTGCGTTTAAAATGGTCAGGAAATCAGAGAGGAAGCGGGCTGAGCTGGATGGGTTTAGAGAAGCAGAGCGTGTTGGAGGCTGGATCCGCGCTGCGGGACGCGCTGCGGTCTCCGAGGAAATTTAACAAATGGGTCACTTCAGCAGAAGACACCAGAGAGCTTTTCATCTTCCTTTTATCCTCTTTAAGAAGAGCTGAAATTAGGAGGAAGGAAGAGGAGCCATGTTGAGGCTTTCAGGCTTATTTTATCCTGCAGGTTTCTGATTAAAGTGACTAAAGGGGGAAAATCATTTCTGGGTGTTTTTCTGGTTCCTTCTGCTGGTTTTTATAAAAGGGAATTTTAAAGGATTTGCATGAAAATGTCCAAGATGGCCGCTCATCCAGGTGTTTACCTCAGCAGATGTGGTCGGATTATTTCAGGGAGTTTTGTTGGATCACAGGTTGGATCAGAACCAACGTCCTCAACTGGGCTTTAGGTTTGTCTTTGACGCTCTGTAATTTCAGTTTTCTGGGTCTTTCATGCAGACAGGAAACGGAAATGAAGATCAATCAGAGAAGTTAGAGCATGAATCAAAAATAAACCTTGGAGATGAAATATTAAATCTTCAGCTTTGGGCTGAAGATTTTCTGGGTTTTTCCTACATGGTGATGAAAGTTTCAGATCGTTTCCTGAAGCAGAAATTAAGCGGAGAGAAGCAGCTTTGTCGTCCATCGCTGCTGTTTGTCTGTGCATCAGATTTACTGGCGTACCAGAAACATGCAGGATGATGAAGCATAAAGGTTCCGCTTGGATCCTTTTACGTTTTTTATTTTAAAGTTATGTCTGTTTTTTTAATTCTTTAAAGTTTCAGCTCTAATCTAAAGTTTTTGAGCATCAATCTGGACTGGACTGGTCCGGTTCTGTGTGATGGACCGGGTTCTGCTCTGTGTGATGGACTGAGTTTGGTTCTGTGTGATGGACCGGGTCCGGTTCTGTGTGATGGACCGGGTTCGGTTCTGTGTGATGGACCGGGTCCGGTTCTGTGTGATGGACTGGGTTTGGTTCTGTGTGATGGACCGGGTTTGGTTCTGTGTGATGGACCGGGTTCGGTTCTAATCTAAAGGTTCTTGTTTTGTTCAGAGTTCCTCTTCGTCTCAGAGAGAAACCCGTTCAGCCGATCTGCAACAGGTCCGGTTCCGAACACGCTGCGGTTCCTCCTGACTGTTTAGCTGCGTGATGGTTTGGTTCAGTTCGGTTCTGTGTGATGGACCGGGTTTGGTTCTGTGTGATGGACCGGGTTCGGTCCGATGCTGCTGTTCCTCCGCACCGTTCAGCTACACCTTCACCGTTTCCATGGTGACGGCAGAGCGACACAGGAGCTTCCTGTTGGCTGTTCAGAAAACATGGAGGAAAGTTCTCTGATCCGACCAGAACAAAATGAACTTCTGGACCGGGTCGTTCAGAACTCATCCGGGTCTTTAATGTCCGACTTGGTCTGGAGCAGCAGCAGCTCAAAGCTGAAGAAATGATGAACAAACATTTATTTAGGAAGAGTCTTAAAGTCAAACATGGAAATTCATCTTCCGGTTCTGAATTTCCAGTTTTCATTATTAAGCTTCAACAGTTTTGTTCTGATTTTCGTCCTGCCGGACCTTCTTTAAATCCTAAACACGTTCTGGAAGAATACAGGAACAATCCCAGGTGTGTGTGTGTGTGTGTGTGTGTGTGTGTGTGTGTGTGTGCGCGCGCTCTGTCATGGCTGCCGTTACTCTGAGAGTGAATAACAGCACTCCCATAAGTGTGTTTCCCGTCTCTCTGCGCTCTGACAGGAAACCAGCTGCTGTTTAATGTTTGTCCTGTTAAATCCCGACTCAGGAAACCAGAACCTGGAGCCAAAAAAACCAACAGCAGGAGCATCTCTCTGCAGATAGAGCATCTTTGTTTGCTGGAGGTGATATTTCAGCCTGCTGATGCGCCTCATGTCTGCCAGATAATCACTCCCTGTGGTAAAGTGCTGATTGCATTAGCGGTAATGTGACGAGTGCAGTATTGATCGCTGATTGGTTAAAGTGGCAGGAGGAAGAAATGGAGAAGCAGAAAGTCTCTGCAGACAGAAGCCAAGAATAACTTTTGGAGTCATTGTTGGCTTTTTATATCAAAGGTTTATCATGATCCCAGAACCATTATCTGTAATGTCAGTAACGGAGGAAATGCTTGGACTGCAGTAACTATGAGCATCTCTGCTGCTGTTTAAGGCAGGAGAAAAGATCAGTAGGAAACTAAAACCAAAGTTGTTTCATTGTGATTACATTAGATTTGGTAAATGTGACTTTTATTACAACTATCTAGTTGGAAATTATTATATTTTCAAATAGTTGGTAGTCTAATAAATATAGTTAGGATCATGTTGCGTTAGTGTTTGCTCCTTCAGTGACGGACCTCAGCGTCATCTCAGATCCTTCCTGCCAGCCGCCGCCGCTGCTCCCAACAAACTGCTACATATTTTATACAGTCTGCTGTCTGTTTATGCACCAACCTGCATCTTGGTTCTTTAAATGATCCTATCCAGTTGCACATTTCATTACATTTTAATATGCAATTTTTAATGACTATAGTTTCAACTTTTGTATGTTGCAAATTTGCTCACAATATTCAGTCTTATTTTTCAGTTTTTATCATTTTTAAGCTTCTTTGAATCTGTTTCATTTACCTTTAAGCTGCTGCTGACACACCTGGCTCCTTGAATGACCAGAGAAACTCTGGAAAGATGAATTGATAGAAACACGTTGCTCCAATCTCATGGCTTGGTAGATTAAAAACTAAAAGTATTTTTGTTGCTGAGCTCATATTTCTATTTGTTCAATTATTTAGCAGAAAAAACGGGGTTAGTAGTGAAGATATTGCTTATTTTGCTAATATATATACTTACAATTTTATTTAAGTCCCACCACTAAATTGCTCCTGAATTTATTAAATTGTTAAATTTTAACCTTTAGTCAGTTTTAAAAATGTAATAACTTCTTAACATTTTTACACCTGCAGATTCTCTTTCTGGCTCGTGTTGAGCCTGCAGGTCCAGAAACACCAGAGTCATGTTTTCTGGTTCTGAATCCAGAATCATGCAGCGCTCATCATGAAGGAGGAAGAGCAGGAGGAAGAGGAGCGTTTAGCCGGCCGCCGTCTCTCTGATTGGGTCGTTTGTTTTTTCCTGCGAATGCAGTAAAATGCAGTGTGAAACTCTCTGGTGCGTTTCACACCAGAGCCACAGAAAACCATGTTCTGCATGTGAGGAAGAGGATAAAAATAGTTTGTAAAAATGCATCTGATTTATGGATGCAGCCGTGTCTCTGTGTGAGCTGCAGCATCCATCATGGTCTGCAGGCTCCTGAAGAGTTGACGCCGCAGTTAAACCAGTATGCAGCAGAAAGCTGCTGCTGCGCAACCTGATGAGCTCATATGTGATCAGCTGAGATGCATGATGGGATTCCTGCTGGGAGAAACTTTATTTCTGCCTTTATTGGGTCGAGGCCTTCATGTTCTCCTGAGATTTCCAAACAGCGATCTGCTTCAGGAAGAAGAGAAGAACTTTAAGTTTTTTCCCCACGTAAACCTGAGGAACCTTTTAGTTTTCCAGTTTACATTGAATTGGACTGAACTGTTTTCTGTATTGTTTCCTGGCTGTTTTTGGTGAATGTGGCCCGAATGGAGCAGCTGTAGGCTGATGCGTCCCGAACCGAATCAAACGCGGCGCGGCTTCCTGTGCTCTGAGGATGGTTCCTCCCTCAGTTGTTGCCTCTGATTAGTATTCATAGAATAAGACGGTTTGTTCTGCAAAGAAGGATTTTGTCCTAAATATAACTTCAAAGGAGCGTGGGCGTCCCTCTGTTTTCCTCCGCCGGTCGCATCTCTGCCGCGCTGAGAGCTTTTATCTCCGTCGGCTGGTTGTGTGACGCTCTGCTTGTTGCTTTTCAGCACTTCTGTAAGGATTTTCTCTGCAGATGTTTGCTCAGCATCAGGCTGCAGAGACGTTGGGCAGGAACATGTGAAATGTCTGCAGCGCAGCACCTGCTGGTTTCTGCAAACACCAAACTTCTGATTATGATAAAATAATCTGGATTGGAGGAGGAGAACTTCAGGTTGAATCCATCAGAGCTGGTCATTGCAGTTCATTTCTGAAACCGAAACCTTGTTGGATCGGACACCTTGTGAAATAAGGTTTAATGGGTGGAAGGAAAATCTTAAAATTTTAATAAAAATGTTCTAGTTATAAGAGACATAATATACCAGTGGAAGATTTTAATTTAGAATCTGGGAAAATGGCAGATTATTTCACTTTAAACTATTATTTTTTCTTTATCAATGTTATAAAATTGTTTTGCTGAAAAGTTATTCTAAGTGAGTTTTGTCTTATTTCAAGTCTACTGAAATATTTTCACTAGAAACTAGACAATAAAAATGCTTGGTAAGATTTTGTTTTTACACTGTAGCTAATCTTAATCTTTTTGATTATCGGATTATTTTCCTACTAAGTGTTTCTTAAACGAGTCACTGAAGCAGGTACCTACCAACATGGCTGCCAGTTGGTAAAACCTGCCTACAAAATAAAAGCACAGATTTCAAATGGTTAAAATCAAAACATTATCAGAGATAATCAGTTTTGTGACTAGTGGTTCTGTTTGTAGCTTCCTGCTCCACCTGGTCCAGTCCCGGTTTGTTTCCTGAGTCTTTCGTCTCATAATGAAAATTAAATCCCAACAGATTAATAATCCCTGGCTGCTCAGAAACACACAGAGCTGAATTTAGACTTCATGAACATCTGCTTTGTGTCGATCTGAAGCGAACAGGTGAAGGCCAGTGGAGACCTGCCGTCGGAGTGAGAGCTTTTACCTTTCCGATGGAAATCAGGAGGCGGGGTTTGTTCGGCAGACTGCGGCCCCGTCATGTGAGGCTGACATTTACACCCCCACATTTCAGCTAAATGGCTGAGTTCCTGCAGCATGTCGGTCTGACCTGTTGACATTTTCTCAGGGAAAAATCCAAAGTTCTGCTGTGCTTCACCTCTCTGTGGTTAGTCTTTGTTTCCTGGTAAACGGTCGTTTTAAGGATGTCTGAGATGAACCTTTAAACTGCATGTTTTGGATGTTTAGAAATGAAAAGCCTTCGCTCTCGCTGAGGCTGAATTTCTTTTCCTTTTAGAGAATGGTTGACTCCATGTGAGCCGTCAGTTCTGCTGTTTGTCCTTTTTAGGACGTCAGTGGATGAAAGTATGAGATGGTGACCTCAAACACAGACCGGGCCTCCGCGCTCCGTCTCGGTTATTTACGGCCGTGACCAAAGCTCTTCAGTGATGCACATGCTGTCACTGAAACTCTGTTATTCTGCAGAGGAATCAGATGCCTGATGATCAGTTAGAAAGACGTTTAATCAAAAAGAAAATGAAAGTTTTGTGCAAAACAGTGATTTAATTTGAGCTTTCTGGTGTTGGATGAAGTTGCCAAAACAAACATGCTAGCCTAGCGTTAGCGGGAGAAATGTCTCCTGGTCTTTAGCCAAAGACTAAAGAGAAATCCTCCAACCGCTAAAATCTGACGCCTCCATTTTAGTTTCCATTTGGTGAAGAAAGAAGTTGCGCTCAGTGTCTAAAGAGGTTTTTGTGTCGTTTCCTTCAGTGGTTCTTGGTGCAGCGCCCCCACAGGCCAGGAGGGGAACAGGTTGTTAAAGGGTTTGGTTGGTTTGACTCGGTGTGGGGTGAACGAGAACCACAGAGGCTGGAGATGGAACAAATGTTGCAACTTTGGTTCCCAATTGAATCAAGACTATTTTACAATCTGGTGTGAAAACAACCAAAGATTCTGCATGAAGTTCAAGACATTAGAAAAGTGGTGCCAAGTTACGATTTTTGTTAAATCCTCCTGATTGTTTGACATCTGAAGAAGAAAAGATGAAGGGAACATAAATCCTCTTTACTAGGATCAACAGACTGGAGCTCAGTGCTACTTTTTATAGTCATTCAGAAGAGACTAGACATTTTCTGTTGGACTTAAGGAAACCGTTGCTAAATCTGTCAAATGCACCTGCGTTGGCTATGGAGTCCCACAGCGTTCAGATCTTGAGTCTCTTTACTATAAAAGTTGAAATCTTGGATTTGTGCTCAGGAAACTCTCTGGATCGTTCAGGACAAGATGCCTCTAAAGATGACACAAACGGATCCGGTCAGGATTAGCAGACCTCCATATTGACCCTTTCCAACCACATCACCTGAACGGAGTATTGAACTGATCTACTGCGACTGAAACAGCCATGGTTTCTACTTGTTGAAGTTGAGCTAATTTATCGCTAGCTGAGAAACCAGCCCATACTTCTCCCTCCATGTTTGTTGATTTCTTTAAATGACTGACTTTGCCACATCATTGATAGCAGTTTGTCAGACACGGTGTTTCCCTTTGCACCAACGCAGATTTAAAAGTGTACAAAAGTCTAGATGCTAACCGGTTTTTTCATACATGCTAACGGAGCTGTTTCTCCATAGAGACTGATGCGTAAATTTGCAATAATGCAATATTTGGTTTTTATTAATCTTGCCTCTTGCCTTGTAAAATCGTTGGCTGCAAATCTGAGGGCTGCTGGTCTTTAGGATTAACGGCTGCCATCCGTCGTCGTCTTCTTTCCTCATCAAAAGGTTTACGATAAATGACAAGTGAGGTTTACATCTTTGTCATTTGACTTTTTTTAGTGAAATCAACTAAATAAAAGCGATATTGGATTGCTAACAGTTTGGTTTTTGACTAGCTTACAGTAGTTAGCATGTAGCATGGCGTCAAGGCGGAGCGACGCTTTCTGAAGACGTCTCATGCTGAGGGTCAATATGTTTGAGTTTAGGAAACTGAAACTTCCCTCAGGCTTCAGGTTTAGAGTCAGTCTGCAGATTGAGCTACTTTATCTGGATCACACAACCTCAAACCCACACATATTTACACACACAGGAGACGATGGTCATGCTTTCTAAAATATTCAGACTCTTCACCTTCAGGTTGTGTCCTGTCAGGTAAAATGCTTTTCACTGACATAATCCCAGCAAACAAACCCTCCCTGCTCATCAGGGTCTGTTTCTTGTGTTTTCCTCTCAGAGGAATAATTAGAGAGTTTAGGAGAGCTTTGGTTGCACACGCCGGGCTCTGCAGAGCGGCTGCTGCTGCCGTCGGCGAGGGGAAACACAAACACCGCAAGGTCAGCGATGACTGCCGGTGTCTGAGGCAGGAGGGGGGAGAGAGAGGGAGAGAGGCTGGCCACGGAGACGGCAGGAGAGACGGAGGAGTGGAGGTCCACCTGGGAGGCCATTCGCTGCTTCACCTCCAACAAGATGGATTCAGAGAGCAATGAGTCCGGTAAGAGGATGTTTCTTCATTTCTGACTCTGGCAGACAGAGATGGAGGCCGAAGGGTCAGTGGACGAGCCCGCTCTGCCGCGGCCATCGATCTGCTCCTCCACTGAGGCCCGATAGCCAATCAGCAAGCTGGTTCCGCCTGACTGGCGCACCTTGAGACCAATCAGAGAGGGCGCTGAGGCCAGGTAGCCGTAACGAGGAGGGACCAGCCGCTGCTGATTGATGATGATGGTGGCACTAACTGCTGTTTTATGGTCTGCCCTCCTCAGAAACTCCTGTCTTATTAAGGATTTACTCTAAAGGTTAAACAGGGAAAAAAACATGGCGCCTCCGTTTTGTCACCTGAGAAAAGCAGTTTAAGCTTTTAGAAAGGATTGATTTACTCCCGTCTCTTTCAGTGGTTTATGTTTACTGTAAGATTATCCAGCTATGATTTTACCTTATTCATTTCTGGATATTAATAATTTCAGAGGAAGAAATGCGGTTTGTCTGATAAATGAGTTAGATCTGCTGTATTTGACATAACTCATCATTATTTATATTTTAGTCCCATTTGACCTGTTTGTGCTTTAATGCTAGAGGCCAATGCTGCTTTGATTTAATGTTTTTCTTTAGCTGATTAGTAGAAGTTCAAGGCTTTCTAGTCTTAAACGTTAATGTGACGAATCTGTTGTAATATTTTCCATTTATGTGAGGAAAGTATTTCTCCCTACAGGTTCTTGAGTTTTTATGTGTAAATGTTTCAGATCATGAACCAGAGAAATAAATCAGGGTTAATTTTTTATTTCTATCTAGAGAGGAGTTATCCAAACCAAACTGATTCCAGTAGTAAGTCCCGTCAACGCAGCAACATTTCTGCAAAGTAGAGCGGGTCAAAATACCTGTGGCTGAATTTTGACATGTTCTGTTTTTCAGAACCCTTTGAGTAGCCGAGTCATTATAGAACCAAACAAACCGGGTTGGTTTCAGAGAAGTTTGTATCCACTTGAACTGGCACAAATCAACGCTGTATGAAACATGCCAAACCCACAGGGGGCAGTATAGAGCAGAGCTACAGCCCAGGTCAACCAATCAGATTGCTTCAAAGCAACTACTACTTCCTGTTACAAAGTAAACGTGGTGCGGGGAAGTTCAGATGGACGTGTTGAGCTACGTTTAAATACCGAATAAAACACAAAGTGTTGGTTGGGAATTGTTCAGGTCTTAGTATGAGGGGCCGTTTAGGACAAAATTTACGTTTTGTCTCTCACACACTACCAAAAAGTCTCGCATACTCCAAAAAAATAGCCACGCACACTCCAAAAAATTACGTTTTGACTCTCACACACTACCAAAAAGTCTCGCATACTCCAAAAAAGTAGCCACGCACACTCCAAAAAATTACATTTTGTCTCTCACACACTACCAAAAACTCACGCATACTCAAAAAAATAGCCACGCACACTCAAAAATTACTCACGCACATTCAAAAAATACTCAAATTGCGTATACACACACTACTAAAATGTCACACACACACACACAAACGTTAACTTTCTCGCTCACATACACTGCACTACCAGCTCGCACATTCACAAACGTTAACTTTCTCGCTCACATACACTACTACCAGCTCGCGCACATACACACAAACGTTAACTTTCTCGCACACACACAGACGTTTATCTCTCACATACACAAGACTAAAGTTGAACACACACACAGTACTAAGACTCGTTTTATGTATGTGTGAGAGCGACACTCTTTTTGAATGTGTGAGAGTTGTCACGGAAGAGGCGGGGCATAATTTTTGGATCAAACTGCGCATGCGTAGATCCTAAACTATAAGTTTCGATTGTTGACTCACTGTATGTTCTATTACTTAGTATATTTGTGCTTTTAAATATATATAGAACGTTTAACTTTCTTGTAGATTAAATGTGCTATAGAAATAAATGAATCTGATTGATTGATTAAAAAGAGCAAAATTGCTGTAGTACAATCTGTCCACTGGGTGCCAGTATTACAGGAATTATTAACCGGCGCCAACTAGTGCCGAAGAAGAAAGAGTTTGCTATACCGAACATGGCTAACTCTAATTCGAAACGAGAGAGAATTGGTCAGGCAGCTGCCATTTTAAACACCATTCTATCTTCTCCGGAGGCAACCAGCACTTTGACAGGCGCATTAAACGATTCAACGACTGCCCGCAGTGCTACAATCTGGCACCCAGTGGACAGATTGTACTACAGCAATTTTGCTCTTTTTAATCAATCAATCAGATTCATTTATTTCTATAGCACATTTAATCTACAAGAAAGTTAAACGTTCTATATATATTTAAAAGCACAAATATACTAAGTAATAGAACATACAGGGAGTCAACAATCGAAACTTATAGTTTAGGATCTACGCATGCGCAGTTTGATCCAAAAATTATGCCCCGCCTCTTCCGTGACAACTCTCACACATTCAAAAAGAGTCTCGCTCTCACACATTCATAAAAAGTCTCGCTCTCACACATACATAAAACGAGTCTTAGTACTGTGTGTGTGTTCAACTTTAGTCTTGTGTATGTGAGAGATAAACGTCTGTATGTGAGCGAGAAAGTTAACGTTTGTGTGTATGTGCGCGAGCTGGTAGTAGTGTATGTGAGCGAGAAAATTAACGTTTGTGTGTGTGTGTGTGACATTTTAGTAGTGTGTGTATACGCAATTTGAGTATTTTTTGAATGTGCGTGAGTAATTTTTGAGTGTGCGTGGCTATTTTTTTGAGTATGCGTGAGTTTTTGGTAGTGTGTGAGAGACAAAATGTAATTTTTTTGAGTATGCGTGAGTTTTTGGTAGTGTGTGAGAGACAAAACGTAATTTTTTGGAGTGTGCGTGGCTACTTTTTTGGAGTATGCAAGAGTTTTTGGTAGTGTGTGAGAGACAAAACGTAAATTTTGTCCTAAACGGCCCCTCATATCTTAGCCCCTGTTTGTAAACAATAATTTCATTTATAATTAAATGTAAATCACTTAACAGTTTGTTATTTCTAATAATTAATACTACTACTAATAATAATTAATGTGACAAAAGAAGAGGACGTCTGTAAGGGAGCAAATGCTTTTTCACAGATGTGTTTGTGGAGCGTTTCTCCTCCTCGTGTTGATGTGGTCAGCGGCGTGTTTGCAGGGGGAATCTGAGCATGAAGGACTGCGCGCTTGTTTGGACGCCGTCCTTCAGCTGCAGGCTGACAGATGTTTGATTGGCAGCGCGGCTGGAAACACCAGAGGTCATCTGATGCCTTTCACGCTTAATTAAGTCCCTCCCATCCATCCCGCTACCTCACTGAGAGACGGACAGATTTCCTTTCCTGTCTTTGGGAGACATGGCGTGTCATGTTTTCCAAAGCAGAAGCTGGGTTACATGCCTGCAGATAGAAGAACTTGATGTGGTATTTTTAGGATGGAAAAAAACTTGGATTTGTTCAACAGAAGCTTTTTCTGAAATGATGACATATTCACTGGTATTGTTTTACTACTCTGAATGGTACACAGAAGTTTATAAAGTCTCACAATTTTATCTGGTGGTGAGTTTAAGCTCCATTATTGTTTCCAAAGCTGTATTCAGTGATCTTCTCACTGAGGCTGAAAAGTTTAAATATGCTCAACTTTTGTTCATAACTTTATGAAAACAAAAAAAAAAACATGTAAAATATATATTTATGTGAAATAACTGAACGCAGCCAGTCCTAGGCTGACGCAGCATCCAACATTAGCTTGGCTACAACGTTAGTTTGACTTCTCTTAGACTTGCATTAGCTCATCTGCTCCCAGGCTAAATTTAGCTAGGTTGTTTCTAAGCTAACACTAGCTTGGCAGCTCCTAGGCTAAAATTAACTTGACCTCTTCTAGTTGGCTAGAATTAGCAGGGATGCTCCTAGCTAGCTTCCAAACAAGCGTTAGCTTCACCATTCCAAACCAAAATTAGCTTAGCTAAATGCTAAGTACACATTTACTTCCTGGGCTAGCTGAGGATTCCTTCTCTTAGCAGCTAAGAAAATGACATTTCTCTCATTACAGTTTTGTTTTTTATGTTGAACATAATTTAGAGATTGATTATGTTGACTGGTAACATGGTAGCTAAACTATCATGATTAGAGTATCAGATTAGCATAGCTGCTAAAATATATTTTCTGTTCACTATTTGGGTATATTGATGGAAACATAAAACTTCTGCTAAATGACAGTTGAACTTATCTTGTATTCACTTGTTGTGAAGCTAATATTAACTGGTTACCATCATATTTTGCTGAACTGCTCTAAACTGGAGTAATCTTTTTCGGGGAAGTGGATCGCAAAGGATTAATATTTATTTTGCTTTTATGGTTTGATTTATTTTTCATGTGGCATTAACCTGTTGAAACTAGATGGAGTCTTTCCTTGGTTATGGCTTTACTGTTCAGTTCTGTTTCTTCCTGCTGTTTCTTCTTTGCCATATTTTAATGCTAGCTGCTGTTTCAGGTAAATTGGACATAAGTCATGGTATTTATTGTTTGCTGAGAAGCTCATATTGGTTTATTTACCCATTTCTGTCAGTACCAGTCTTACGGTCATTGCTTTTAGGATTTAATTTGTATAAATGATGGACATAGTCACCATGTTAGTTAAGCCTTAAATTGAAGCTTTTAGTCATAAACATTCAGTTTTTAACTTGACTCATCCACACAGCCAGTATTTAGATTAGAAACCTAAATACTGTCATTTTCCACTCAGATTATCAGAATCCTGGTTTAAGGTTAAAATGAAGAGGTGGGAAGTTTTGTAGATTTCCAAATTAAATTGGTGTAAATTGAGACAACGCTGGTTCCCAGAATCCCCGGCTCCTGGAATCGGTCTTCCAGGATTAATTTTGTAATTACTCAGTGTGTCCTGCTCATTTTCATGTAGTCTGATCTGAATTCAGAGCTTCTGTCTGGAGTCAGTGGACTGTTTCTCCTGTTGCTGATCAGCAGTCAGTCGTTTGCTTTAACAGCAGATTCATTTTCTCTGCAGGTTTATTATGGGATGGCTTTATTTTGCACTGACTGATCCAGTCTGTCTTCCTCTGACTGTTTCTGCCTCACTGCACCATTAACAGACCCAGAAGGTTGACTTATGATATAAACTGAAACCCTTTTAACCTGGATGTGATAAAAAATTAGCAGAACAAAATTATAGAGCGGCACAAACAGGATGTGTTGTTGCCATGGAAGCGGAGATGTTTTTGTCCTGATTTGACACTTGCTCAGTTTTTTTCTTTCCAAGACGGCAGGAGATGCATTTTTTATTAGTTTGTAACAAAAATGGGAAAATTCAGTCCGTAACATGAGATTGTGCTCAAAGTGGCTCAGAGGGAAACTGATTTTTCTCTGATTCTTTAGAAAGGAGAGTCAGAGGTAAACGTGTTTTATGTTATTTATCCAAGCTGCGTTTCTTTTGAATATTAGTTCAAATCTGCATTTAGGTAAATTTTTATGTTTCACAGAAAAATCCATTATGTAAGAGAGGAGTCGTCTTTAAAAAGTTTTGATTTGATGTGTTGCATCCTGATTGGTTATAGTTAAGTGGAAGGAAAAACTCCAGAAAATGTAAGAATGTTTCTGGTCTCCATTACGATGAAAAAAGATGCAGAATAAATATTGCCCTTTATTCTACGGCTGCAGCCGTGATTCCTTTAGTTATCAGTTATTCTGATGTAATTGGAGGAAAAAATGAGCCTCATTCTGCAGATTTTTCATCTAACCATTTAAGCTTAAAAAAGGGAAATAATTATTATTTTTTAAATAAGTGCTATTTTAAAAAAAGAGCATTCTTTCAGTGAAAGGTTGATCATTTGTAGCAAACGATGCTTCTGCAGATAAAAAGCTCACCCTTTGATCTGTCATTATTTTTGGTTGGATGCAAAAGGAGATTAGTAGATTATTTTACAGAATCTGAAGCAGGTGAATCTAAAACTGCCACAGGAGGAGCTCAGATTTACAGACTAAAGTTTTTTTTTTTTTTATCTTAATTGTTTATATTTTGTTCAGTTTTGGCCTAATTATTGGTGTGAGTGCATTGTTCTTAGCAAATTTTAGAATCGATATTCTCCGGTTAACAATTAATTTATTACTAAATTAGTCGACAATTGCGCGTGCCGTGGTGGTGTAGCGGTTAGCGCGACCCGTATTTGGAGGCCTTCAGTCCTCGGCGAGACCGGCGCGGGTTCGACTCCCGGACCCGACGATATTTGCCGCATGTCTTCCTCCCTCTCCTTCCCCGTTTCCTGTCAGCCTACTGTCATTTAAGGGGCACTAGAGCCACAAAAGACCCCCTGGAGGGGTAAAAAAAAAAAAAATGAAATTAGTCGACAATTGTTTAATAAATAACCAGTTTGATCATTTCAGCCGTTGATTCCTGTTTTTTTGTCCAAATGTTGGTTCTGCCACCAGAAAAGTGAGGATTTAGGGTCGGTCTCTAATTTTAAAGGTTTATGTCGCTTCATCTCGTCAGGTTAGCAGCCGTTCTCCCCCCTCCCCCACCAGTTTCTGGCTGTGCTTCAGTTTATCTCCAGTAATTCCTGTCGGTCTTCAGGGTTTGTTGATCAAATCTTATTATTTTGGCTGCAGTCGTCTGCAGAGACTCTCCGGATGGAGAAGTGACTTAAAATTGGTCTCATTTGTCTCTCTGCAGCCAGCCGTCCCTCTGTCCCTCCGTCTCCTGGCTCCCCATGGGCCTCTTTTCATCCTCTCCTCCTCCTCATCCCTCCATCCATCTCCTCCTCCTTTCACCAGTAGCTCTGCCCTCATGGTGGCCGTAATTTGCCGGTAGATGGATGGCCGCTGTCCGCCCCTCCTGGCTCTCAGGCTCAGCCGCCTGCGAGGCGAACGGACCGCAGCTCTTGGCTTTAATGCGTCTGAAAACCGGATATCGCCAGGATCGTTATGAACCCGACCTCCCTGATCCGGAGCGGCAGAACCTGCTGGTTCTGAAGCTTCTTTACTGACCTGAGCAAATAAACATTATAAATCCAGGAAACCTGCAGAGAGGAGTAATCATTAGAAAGTTTGGGTTTTTTGTTTTTCCTCTTTTTAAAGGGACAGTATCAGATATTGTCCAGCCACACAGAGCCATTTTATAACATTATCAAGTAACTATATTAGCTTAAACTGTTACATAAATGCTATATAAATCAAATATGATTTAAAAGAAATTTGAATTTGTAATTTAATGCCTTGAAATTGGGTCTCTGTCTCTTTAAGAAGCGCTTGCTCTTTCTGAAGCTCCGCCTCCAGGAAGTCATCATTAATCTTTTAGCAACGTTTTTACCAGCATTGCTCTGAGCACTAGCTCCTATAACAAGTTCAGCAGCTCCACCGGAGGTTTGCTAATCGCTGCTGGCTAGTTTGAAGGAGCTAAGGGGAGGAGCTGCGCCTCGAAGGCGGGGCTAGGTCCACCCAGGCATTTTGCACAGCTGAATGGTTTTCATGGAGATTGTAGGAGTTCTCAAACATGCATTAATTGCTTTTTTCATCAACTTTGTTTTTAGAAATGGTCTGTTAGATTAGTTGAATTAGTAATTTGTATTTCAGTTTGAGAAATCCAGGCATTGTTCTGTGGTAACAGTACAAGTTAGCGAACAGGTTTCAGTTTGAAGTTGGTGAAAGTTTCAGAAGCGGTTGATGTTTGCAGAAACGTGCGGTCAGGATGAGCAGCAGCAGATTTATGCTCCATCATCTCGGTTTGCCTCCAGGCGATGAAAACAGGAGCAGCCATTCCAGCCGAGCCGGCGGATCGTAAACGTTATTTATTCCTTCATTTGTTTGGCTTATTAACTCACAGCTGTTTCAGATTTATTTGTTTGGACTAAATATCATAAACTCGCTCTGCTTATAAACGTTGTGACCTGTCACCTTCGTCTTAATAAAGCAGCAGGATGAGATGATGATGATGATGATGGGTATGAAGGTCAGACTGAGGCAGATTTTGGAGCCTGTTTATCTACAGGAACGATCTCAGCTTTCATAATATCAGTTTACCGGTGAAACCAGTTGATCTCATCAAAAGTCAAAATTTGGCTCTTCTATGTTTGGTTTTGTTCCACGTAAATCATCGTTCCTAAATCTTTATGGACGACCTGCGACCTGAAGCCTCCTCTCCAGTAGCTGGACGGACGAATGTCCGCCCACCGAGCCGTGGACTGAGGTATTAACCAGCAGGGGACGGAGACACGTTTAATCTTTTAGATTATATGCCTCTGGTGGTTTGGGTGAAGATTAAAGCACACGGCTCTGCTGAGGGAGCTTTACTCCAACACTGTGCTGAAGTGTTTATTTAAAACTGGTTTCTACCAGGAACAAGCAGGAAATAGTTTTACTCAGGATGTGAGGAAGTTTCACAGGGACAGAGTTTTAGTCATTGTTTTGTTCTGACAGTAAATCTGTGGAGCATCCAAAGCAAAAATCCAACTCAGACTCCAAAGGTTGTTGAAACAAAGAGTGATTCTGTTTTTTTTACTTAGTTTGTTTGGCTGTAAACATCAGAAACTCGCAATTTGCAAATTCCACATCGACTTTTAAGCTGGAGACGTTTTGTTCTGGTTGTTGCCAAACACTGCTAAGCTGGACATGATCCCAGATCCTGTCCTGAAGACAAACACAAACATAATTTCAGTATGTGGAAACATCACCAGGTGGTGAGGATCTCATTTTAAAACATGTGTGGTGCTGGGCGGTAATCCAACATCTCCTTAATATGACAAGTAAACAGTAAAGGCACCAATCGGCACGATTCAATTCAAAGCCAGGCTTTGCATTGACTGGACATTTGGATTAAAAGGCGACGTTTTGCTGCAGAGGCGTTCAGGGTGTCCACCGTTAGTGGAACATTGTTTGCTTTAAGTGACTCCACTTTAGTGTCTGCGCTCTGTAGCGATCGACTTTTCCCCATCTGTGATGTTTAATCACAATTTTAATTTACTCTGGGAAAGAGGAACTCTTTTTAAACCCTTTGAGGTTTTGGATAATTATTTTAATTTTGGGCGTAAAAGTCACTAAACTGTACATGTTGAGACCAGATGCATTTCCACCATTGATTTAATGAATAAACCTTCTTTTTTTATTATTTACACGTAAAGGAAAAACATCTCAGCCCTGAGATCTTTGAAACTTGTGAATTTTTGAGATATTTTTCAGGGGGTCAGGAATTAAAACTGAAGTTTTGTTAAGGTCGTTAATAAAACTTACATGCTCCTGTTTGCACCCGGATGTGAGTCAGTCACCATCAGATTCGAACGTTTGTCATCATTTGTTTATCGTTTGCATCTGATTTGCATGGAAACCCGGCCGCTCTGCGTTCAGGTGAGGCCCTCCTGGAGCCTCTCCGGTTCCAGAGTTTCCCTTCGCCTCGTGTTGGGTCACATTTTCCTGTGAACAACGCGGCCGGTAACCTGAGCCGCCGCGGCCGGGCCGGCGCTACCAAGCAGAGGCTCGTCTTCCGCCTCACGAAGTGAGGTAACTCCAGGTGATCGTAGTCACACGGGCCACGGCTGAAGCTGATTGGCTGAACCTGCCGTCGGTCACACAGGTGAAGCCGGACCTGCAGCAGAGTCTGAAGGTGTGGCAGATGGACACATGGTCTCACCTGGGGAGGTAGAAACAAGTATCTGCATGTTTTTAGATGTTACCGTCTTCTGAAGATCTGCAGGAGAATTATTTTTATCGTCCGCCTGAGGAGTAAAACCTTTTCCCATCATGCCGTCTCTCTGTGACGTTCTGAGGAGATACAGGCAGGTTCCTCAAACCGAGGCGGACGGAGCGTTCAACTACAACCGGGCCTCCAACAGACGAGGATTCCTGAACGCCGGTAGGTCCATCAACCTTCAGGCAATGCACAAATTTCACTGACATCCTGGAAGGTCGGCGTCAGGTCGCGCGTCTCTGAGTCACCTGAATCAGATGATTAAGTCATGAAGGAGGAGCCGATTCATGTGTTCACAGCCTCATCTGAAGGTTTCACCGTTTGACAGCCCAGAGTTAAAGCTTCAGATGAAGATACGATACTTCACCTCAACAGAAATGCTTTAACTCAGTCAGACCAAAAACAGAACCATGAATGGTCCAAAACGGTAAGCAAACCGTTAGGAATCGTCAGTGAACACAACCTGCTGCCTTCGCTTTACCTCAGAAAAATTCACGCTTCCTGAATGAAAAGTCTTTATTATCAGATACATTCAACCCATCTGGTCTCCAGCTGGTGACTGGATGAAGGACGAAGAGGTCGTCTGTGTTTCAGCATGTTGGTCTCTAAAGTTCAAAGGTCACGGGTGGGTTTTATTTGTTTAAAGCTATTAATTCGATATTCTGATGGATATTATTTGTGAATTTCTCTGCAATCTGTAAAGAAACATTCAGTTTGTGTGTAGATTTTGAGCTAATTAAAGCCTCTCTGCTCTCTACAAACTGAATTCATCATCCAGAACGATCAGGATTCAGTTTCTTCTTCTACATATTTAACATTAAAGACAAACAACCAAACTGGTCAGCCTGGAATCGTTCAAACTGGTTCTGTTGGTTTAGTTTTTAGTCTTTCCTGTCGGGGTTTTTATTCATGACTTGTTGGAGATTTTTTCTGGGTTACGTTGGTAAGAATCAGAGCAGCGTCTGAATGTGTAACTCATTTTACATTTTGGTGCGTTTTCCCTCTGACCGCTGCAGATGTTTGTATCTCCGTCCTCGCTGCTCTGCGTTGGCTGATGATGGATCCGATCGGCTGTAATCGTCTTCCCTCGGCCGGCTGAGTGAATCTCGTCGGTGTAATTCATCTGTCTCCTGCTGCGCGTCGGGATTATGCCTCCCTCTCGTTGCAGATTCGTCAGCGGACACTAAACCTGATGCATTGCCTCGGTTACCGTATCGAAGGCATGAAGCTCTCAGCCAGAATGAACTTAAATGTCTTTCATTTTCTGCTGCTGGCGCCGCCTTAGAAACAAACAACTGAATCCAGTCGTTTATTTTCATTCAGCTCCCAGTTACAGTCAGAAGGTCAGATCTTCATCATAAACGCCGTACGGACTCAGATTACTGACGGTAATGTTGGCCTGAAAAATGTGATGTGCTTTTAAAAATCCTTGGAAAAATTTCCACTAACATTTTTCAAGTAGATATAAGTGCCTTACTTTTTTATATCTAGTAAATTATATTAATCACACAGCTAAAGATTTTTAAATAAATTAGATAAATTTTACTTAGGTCTAGACTTAGTACTAGACCTGAGTCTAGTTTGATTAAATTTTGCGTATTTAATCAAAATATTCAAAATCGGTGGACTTTTTTTCACAAAAGATCAATTAGTTTCAAATATTAAGTAAATATTTTACTTTGTTTGTATTTAGTTGTTTTATTTTTAAATATTAGTAAATCTAACTGAATTTCTTTTTATTTTACCAGATAATATAATTAAGACATATCACTTTCCAAATAAATTAGAATTCATTTTTACACATAAAATAACAAAATGGTTGGAAGCTTCACTTTATTATCCTTTACAAAACCAGTTTGGATTCTTTAAACCAACCAGTTCAAATAGACTCAACCAGTGTTGCCAGGGAAACGGATCAGATGTGAAATAAATGATCCCAGAATCTCGTTGATCGATGGAAACGTTGAGTTTTGGAGCTGCAGCTTGACGTTGTTTTGTGCTAACTTGACGTTGTTTTGTGCCAGCTTGACGCTGTTTTGTCCTAGCTTGACGCTGTTTTGTCCTAGCTTGACGTTGTTTTGTGCTAGCTTGACGCTGTTTTGTGCTAGCTTGACGCTGTTTTGTCCTAGCTTGACGTTGTTTTGTGCTAGCTTGACGCTGTTTTGTGCTAGCTTGACGCTGTTTTGTCCTAGCTTGACGTTGTTTTGTGCTAGCTTGACGCTGTTTTGTCCTAGCTTGACGCTGTTTTGTCCTAGCTTGACGTTGTTTTGTGCTAGCTTGACGCTGTTTTGTCCTAGCTTGACGTTGTTTTGTGCTAGCTTGACGCTGTTTTGTGCTAGCTTGACGTTGTTTTGTGCTAGCTTGACGTTAGCGCCTGCATGGTAGAAAAACCTCCCAGATGTTCCCATCTCAGCCTCTGCAGGAGCCTCATCATGTGTGACAGGAATTCTCTGTTTCAGGTCAAAAACAATAAATAATCTTCATGAATATTCAACATTTCTCACTGCGTCAGCCGTCTGATGTCCAGACTTTTACTTCCTGCTGAAATCCCGTCGGTGTTGATGAGACGTTGACTCCCGGCTGCTGCCAGTCATGAGCAAGCTCTGCTCTGGCGGTTCTGCCTGAACGGGTTTTTTATGAAGTCGTCTTTAACGAACCTTTTCTGGAGCAGAAAGTCGCTGAGCTCCTGCTGGGAATTGAAGCAGAGCGATTCTTTTCTCCCGCCTGGCGACAGACATCCGTTTCTTCCTGTTTGGTATTCGGGTCGGGACGTCAGCCGTCTCGGGTTTAATCGATTCATCTGTTGAGCTGAGCTCACCTCATCGAGCCGCTGTTGACCTTTGACACTCTGAGCTCACCTGACTCACCTGGTTCAGGTCTTAAAACGCCATGTGTGTGTGCGTGTCGGTGTGTGTGTGTGTCGGGGGGTGTGTGTCGGTGTGTGTGCGTGGCTGTGTGTGTGTTGGGACTGGAGTCCATTCAGTTGTTCTAGAAAAGAGGAGGAATCGCTGCACAATGCAGATTTATTTACTTTTAAAAGTTTCTGGATCTTTGATTTCAGAAAACATTTTCAGGAATGAAAATAAATAAATATAAAATAAATATTTTAAATGTTACCCTTCCCCACCCTTTTCAGCTCAGCCATCTTTATTTATTCTATTTTTCTCTTTTAATTTAAGTCATTTATTATCCTGTACTTCATTTATGCAGCCAAACGTCTCTATTTATTTTATAACTATTATATATCCTCCCACTATTTATTTTTATTTATTCGACAGTCCAGAAGAAAATTTTTATTTATTTTATTTTATGTCCCAGCATAAAAGCTCCACAATTTATGAATTTGTTCCCCATACATATTTTTATTTCTATATTTTCATGTTCATACTTTATTTTATTTATTAATGCCTTAAATTCCAATTATTTACATTTGTGGATTTAAATGTTTGTTTTTTTCTCACACCATTTATTTGACAGTCCTAAAGCAAAATTAATTTCCTTATTGATTTATTTATTGATTTACTTATTAATTTAATCAGTATCCTTATGGTAATATAGATTATTATAGTCCATCTGCAATGTAGATCAGAACCTCTGTGGGTTCTGGTTCGGTGTAGATCAGAACCTATGTGGGTTCTGGTTCAGTGCAGGTCAGAACCTCTGTGGGTTCTGGTTCAGTGTAGATCAGAACCTCTGTGGGTTCTGGTTCAGTGTAGGTCAGAACCTCTGTGGGTTCTGGTTCGGTGTAGATCAGAACCTCTGTGGGTTCTGGTTCGGTGTAGATCAGAACCTCTGTGGGTTCTGGTTCGGTGTAGATCAGAACCTCTGTGGGTTCTGGTTCGGTGTAGGTCAGAACCTCTGTGGGTTCTGGTTCGGTGTAGATCAGAACCTCTGTGGGTCCGGCCTCCAGTCGACCCGATCTTCCTCGCCGTGACTCTGACTCATCGCTGCTTATTGACTCACTGAAACTCGTTTGTGTTGGAAGACGGGCGGCGGCCGCTGCAGAGGAAGTCGGGCTATTGTGTGGATGAGTCATGCTGGGCTGTAAAACTGGGGATCCAGAACCGTTTTTTGGTTCTGGCAGGTTTTAAACTGCAGCAGGTTCTGGTGGTTCTGATCCAGCATGTCTGCTTGTCTCGTTTCCCAGGAGTGTGTGGCTGCTGCGGGCCGCTGAGGCCCCGGTACAAGCGCCTGGTGGACAACATCTTCCCAGAGGATCCCAAAGTGAGTCCAACAAGGTTCTGCACCGGGTGTCCAAACTGAGGCCCGCGGGCCAGCTGAGGCCCTTAGAAAGATTCTGTTAGGGCCCAGACCAGAAGATAAAACTGGTAAAAATGTTTGGCCAACAAAATAGAAAACAGTTGATAACCACAAAAAATAAAAAGTCTGAAGGAGTTTTTTATGTTTTGGATTTTTAATGATATGCAGATTTTATAAACATTTGATTTATTATTGAGCAGCTAAAAAAGAACAAAAAAAATCACAGTTAACAAATTTTTGCTTTGTAATGAGTTTTGTGGCCTGTCAACAGTTTGGACACCTTTGCTTTAAAGCTGCAGTGTGTAACTTTTTAAAAACATTTTTTTTCTATTTTTGTTGAAACTGTCATCATGTTATGAGATGGATAATCTGTGAAAAAGTTTAGCTTCTCTGCCTTCTTCCAGTGCTAATTGGAGAGGACCAATCAGAGCCAGGAGGCGGTTCTTAGCGCTGTCAATCATCCCCCTTGCTAGCAGTCTGTCATAAATGCTAATGCTAGTTAGCATAGCCACTGATGACATTTGATGAACAACTTTCCTGAAACGTTAAATTATTTCTGCTCCATTAGCGCATTTAGCAGGGTGTTCACAAGATTGATTGACAGCGCTAAGCTCCTCCTCCTGGCTGTGATTGGTTGTTTCTGGTGCATTTCTTCAGATGGGAACATTAGCTCAGGGAGGAGGAGGTCGACGTTTTCACAGATTTTACTCGTACTCTCTGCATATGGCGACACATTTAACAAATATGTATAAATGAACAGGAAGATAAAGTCTGATAATTTGATCTGGGAGGAATGTTTTGAGGTCCGGACCGAGCCGACCCGTTTTCTCCGCTCTGCTTCCTGTCAGGATGGCCTCAGTAAGTCGGACATGGAGAAGCTGACGTTCTACGCCGTGTCGGCGCCGGAGAAGCTGGACCGGATCGGGGCGTACCTCGCCGAGCGGCTGAGCAGAGACGTGGTGCGGCATCGCTACGGGTGATGAGCCGGTCCAAACGCAGCCAGACCAGAACCTGGAGTCTGGGTCTAACGGCGGCCATCTTCCCTGTGATGGGTTGCAGGTACGTGGTGATCGCCATGGAGGCGCTGGACCAGCTGCTGATGGCGTGCCACTCCCAGAGCATCAAGCCCTTCGTGGAGAGTTTCCTGCACATGGTGGCCAAGCTGCTGGAGTCCAGAGAACCGGACCTGCAGGTTCTGGGAACGAACTCGGTAAGCAGCGCCACCATGGGGCCACACAGGGGTTTTCACTGCCGTTTGGACTCGCTGCTGCTTGGAGTGACGGAAACTCGACTTTTTCTACTTTAAATCTCCAGGAGATTCAGAAACCAGTGGAGATGGAGCTTTTGGGAAATCAGTTTATTATTTTAATAAAGATAATAAATATAGGCAATTAAAATAAGAATTTTACCAACTTATTTTATTATATGGCGACATAAATGAATACTTATCATTATCAACAGTATTAATTTAACATATTTAATTTTGTCATTTTATTTCCAATACTATTGTTTTTAGTTTTTTATGTTTCATTATTTGTTTTTCTATTTTTTTCCATATTCTGTATTTTGTTAAGGATTTATTTCTTTAGACAAATAAGAAAAAAAATGTAAATAAAGGACAAACCAGGACAAAGCAAAATAAAAAGAGGAAAATTCCATGTATGATTAAAAAAGTGACAGTAAAATACTACATACAGAATATGGAAAAACTAAATAAAATGTCATAAGATTTGACAGTAAATAAATTATTTGATTAAAAACGTAAAATGAAAATGAGAAATATTAATAATGAAATAAAAAGGGGAATTAATAAAACAAGATTTGAAGTAAAATGCAAAGTTAAATTAATATTATTCACAAAGATTAATATTAACTTCTATTCACTCTGTATAATCAAAAAAGTTAGGAAAGTTCAGATTTTTTTTATTTTTAGGTGCAGTATTGACCATTTATTTATCTCTTGCCAGTTTTGGCAGGATTAGTCCTCCATATCCTGACCAGGAGCAGCAGAGACTAAACCATGGAGGACAGAATTACTCCAGAGCGTTTATAGATCAGAACCACCTGATGATGATCCATTAATCTGGAGGTTTTATGGAACCAGTTTATATTGATCTGCTACTTCAGAGCAGATCCAGGTTTCAGGAGAGACGATGCTGCAGCTGTGATGCTGCAGCTGTGATGCAGCATCACAGCTGCAGGATCTGGAACAACCTTACAGACATTCCTGCTCTTCATGGTGCAGAAATCTAACTGCTGCTGGCAATAAAAAACAAAAGCAGGCTGTGAAATGAAGTTTAATTTTTAACTGTTTTTAGCAGATATTAAAATCTCCTGAGTTTTTTGTTTTTTTTCGTCCCTGGATCAGGGAGAAGTGTGGCTGCTTTCGCTATAATTGCACTTTAATGTTTGCCTCCATGTGCTGCGCAATAAATCCCAGAAAATATGAGCTCATAATCCACAAAGTTGGCTATTAAACTCAAACTTATTACCTTATTTTTGCGAAATGGGCTAAATATGTCAGTTGGCTGCAGCCCAGAGGCAGGTGGAGGTTTAAAAGCTACTTCTGCTCTCATTGTGGCCCAATAACACACAGAGAGGAAACGGTGAAATCATCCTAACGCTGCTTCAGATCTGTTTCCTCCAAGTCCTCTGAAGGTGAAATAGAAGTGGTTTCCTCTCGGTTCCGTCATCCTGGCTATTGTTGGCGCTCCATCTGAGCCGCGGGTTCAGATGAACCTGCATTATTTATGTGTGGTATTTATTCTGTGACAGAGGAGAACCGATGCAGAACCGTGGCAGTTAGATTGTCCTCATGGTGGTCACAGCAGATCTGCTTCACTTTGTTCTGTTGGATCAGGAAGACTGGGCTGCTTCCAGTCCATCATCACCAGTTTAGTTTATTTTGATGATTTTTCTAAACTGTGTTTTTGTTGCTGCGATCTCAGAGATTTGTCAAAGAAGAACCCAAAACATAGAAGCAGAAAAAACTGAAACTGCAGCATCCAAACAAAAAATATCTTATCAGCTGCGTTTCCATTACAAATGTGCACAAATATTCTGCTGATGATGAAAAAGCACAATATCCCATTTGCTGTTTCCATTAAATAAGAAATGAAATGATCACTTGTGAATAAACTTGTTCAGAGAATAAGTTATTAAAAATCATGGCTGTTACATGAGATGTATTCATGCTTCAGCCATAGCATCAGGTCATCATCTATCAGCCAATCAGAGGAGGCGTCAGCGTCTCATTCAGACGTTGGCGCATCAAGCCCCGCCTACTTTGGAGCGGCTGCGTATGTGGCGTTTTGGGGAAATTGGTCGGTGATTTTCCAGAAAAGCTTTGGATTGAAACAACATTTTCTGATCTGAGACGCTGTGAAAGCTCTGAAAAAACAAAAATAAACCATCATCCTCCGACCACTTCCTGTCGTCGTCTTTGTTGTTTCCGCCAGTAGTAACATCCGGCTGTTGATCATGTGATTCGTGTGATGTGAAAAGTGTCTCCATTGCAGTTTTGTGAAATGAATCTTGACGTAGCTGAAAAACCCGCCTCCTCCTAACCCAAAAGCGTTTCATCAAAAAACGTGAGTTTTTTAAAATTCCGTGTTTCCATTAAGCAAATTTATTATTTTGACTCCAATTTGCATAATTCCATAGTTAATGGAAACGCAGCTACTGTTTGGTTTGCTGCCAAGTGGATGAAGGTTCAGGTTTACCTTCAAGCTTCAGAAATCAGAAATGTTCCTGTTGATGTCGCAGCCAATGGCGCAAAAAGTCAGTTTGCTCTAAGTGATGCATGTGGGCGCCGCGCAGAAAGGGCGCCAGATCTATGGCGGAAAAAACAGCTGTTTGTGTAAATGATGTGATGCATCGTTCACATGCAAGATGATGATGTTTAACTTTTATTTGGATGTAATTTCGTCACATCTGTCCATTCTTTTATTCTCAGAAACATCCGGACCTGTTCTGCTCGTCTGCTGCTGTTTTCACTGCTTTATGTTTAAGACATTTTATGACTAGTTGAACTGTTTGGAACAAAGCTCCTTGCATTTCAATCTGTGCTGCGAATCTGTTGTTTTTAAAGTTTTTCGATGAGAAGGTGACCCAGGAGAGGGAAAACAAGCCCTGGTGGGAGGAGGTGATAAATCGCTCCACAGGCAGCAGAACAATGATTCTTATTAAAACCCAAACATCTAACTTTGCTTTACTCCTACCAGCTTATGTCCAGGGCTCTTAGATTCAACTTCAGATGCTTTCTGCTGTTTCCTGCATCTTCTTTCATCGGTCCCTGTTAAGACGCATGAAACCTCTGAGTCCAACGTTTAGGGTTTCAATAACCTGGATGTGAAGCACGTTGGTTGATAGATTTGGGAATAAAACATTTTATCTTTATGATTTTGCTCCAAAAATCCCAAAATAAAATCAGAGTTCTGGTTTTCTTTCCATAATTTATCCCTAAATTACTAAAAATCCCATTTTAGCCACCGCAGTGACTCTCCACCATGAACTCTTGATTAAAGTCCATTTGTTTCCTCCTGTGGTTCCACACATTTCCACTCGGTTCACAGATGGTCAGCAAAGTGTCAGCTCCAGTTATCGCAGCTATTATTAGACCACAAATATCTTTTAGTTTCTGATGTTTCAACCTGTTTCAGAACTAAACTCTTAAACTGTAATTAATGTATGAAAAAGTTGATAATTGATTCCTAATTGTTTAGTATGTAAAGAGTCACTTTAGCATCACGAGAATTTACAAATGTATACATTAAAGTAATAACACAACTATAAATCAGGATAATTGTTAAAAAGCGTAATTTTATTTTTCTACTTGGTAAAATTACCTTCTAGAATAACGCCTTGAACATTAAAATATGAATAATTAGAATGAAAGTTGGTGCCTGAACTTTACTGCAACTTACAGCATTTTTACTGGACACTTACCTGAACCTTGTGGTTTATTGTATAAACCCCTCCCCCAACCCGACAAGGCTCCTCCCCCAACCCGACAAGGCTCCTCCCCCAACCCGACAAGGCTCCTCCCCCAAAACTACCAGGCTCCTCCCCCAAAACGTGCAGGTCCACTTTCCAGAAAGATGGATTTTAATCTCAACTTTTTTAACTGATTTATAATATTCTGTGAGACGTTAAACTTAAAGTGTTTTATCAGGTCTTATTGCTGTTCTCAGTGTTTCCCCCTCTAAATGTTAAAGGTTATAATCCTTTAGAAGGTGGAAACCAAAATGCCCATATTAACCTGGATTTTGAGGAAATGAGAAACTTTGACTAAGCCAAAAACACTTGTGGAAGTTTTTGACTTGATGTTTTTATTGTCGGCTGTAAAAAGTGATTTCATTTGGGGGCAGCGGGAGTTGTTTCAGATCCTGGTGCGATGAAAATGGGTAAACTTTCATCGTTTACTTGTTTGAAAAGCATGATTATCTCTGCGTGAGAACATGGACCAGATTAAACGTCCCTGTTGCTGGTAGACGGCGTCACGGATCGAGGAAAGCTGATTTCCTGCGGAGATAATTCTGGGTTTGAGTGAAAATGTCAAGAGACTCATTTTAAAATCCTCCATAATTGGCAACTAATCTTTTTCTCAAATATTTTTAATGTTTGTCACAACTAAAATCCATATTAATGTCTGAGATGGAGAGCACAAAATCCCCCTGTAGGACTTAAAAAGCCTCAGATAATTAGTTCCCGTTTCATCTTTTCATCATTTCTTTCATTTTTCTTTTTCAGGTTTTTGAACCAATTTTAGGAGTAAAAAAATTCAGATATCTTTATTTATGGCTCAACTTCCTGCCAACTGATGGGAATATCGCAGGCTGATAATGGTCAGTTTCTCTGTCATGGCTCACTGCCTTTGACTTTGAAAATGGATGCTGCTTCATTATACCAATTAGTGTGCATAATAAAGTTAAAACATTTCACTCGACGGCCTTAATGTCTTCTCCTTTCAGAGCGAGCTCCTCGCTTCACCCGGGGGAGGGAAACAAACGGAGCCGCTTGTTTGAATCAGAGGCTTTAACTGCTCCGCCGCCAGGCATCCAGCAGCCCTGAATTGTCCTCTCTACTGCTGTTCTCACGATGAGACCTCAACCAGAATTACCTTCTTTTGTAGAAAAATCATTTAGTGAGAGGACTCCTTTTGCTGTTCAGTTTAAACCAGGATTTTAACGAGTTAACGGCTGATGGAAAGTCAGTGAGTCGCTGCTTAAACCAACTTTATGGTTTAGAGCAGTGGTTCTCAAATGGGGGTACGTGTACCCCTGGGGGTACGTGGAGGTACTGCAGGGGGTACGTGAAGCTTTTCAAAATATCTTTAAAAAATCAGTAGGCTCCTCATAATAAGTCTTGGGAAAAATTATTTTGTAAAACGTTCGAAAACATATAAATGTGTGTTCATGCACTGAATTTTATATTCAGTATTTAGTTTCAATATCCTTTAAAATAAAACGGTTTGACTGGTTTTATACCTTCCTGGTGGTCACCGTCTTCTGTTTTTCTTTTTTGTTTAACCATGCAATGTTTGCAATATGGATGTATTTGTCAGGTTCACTGATATAAGTTGTTTGGCTTTAATAAATCAGACAGTGATTTTACAGCACTGTACCTCTTTTTAATTCCAAAAATGTTTTGCCCGTGTCAGGGGGTACTTGACTAAAAATATATTTTTAAGGGGGTACATCACTGAAAAAAGTTTGAGAACCACTGGTTTAGAGTAACGGCTGGTCTGAAACGAGGGGAAGAGGAGCTGAAGTTGCTGCTGGGTCGTAGCGGCACAAAACGGGTCTGAAGTGAAACGCACAGGTTGTGATCTATAAAAAACAAGCTTGATGGGAGAATGTAATTTATTAAAGCCTCAAGGCATCATGATTTTTAATTTCCACTGGAAGTCTTGGTTCCTAATCAAACTTGATTCCTTTAAAGTAAATGTTTCGGTACTTTTTGTTTGTCTTTAGCAGACGTTAAATGGACCTCGTTCTGCTGCGGTCGGGCCTCGTTCTGCTGCGGTCGGGCCTCGTTCTGCTGCGGTCGGGCCTCGTTCTGCTGCGGTCGGGCCTCGTTCCGCTGCGGTCGGGCCTCGTTCCGCTGCGGTCGGGCCTCGTTCTGCTGCGGTCGGGCCTCGTTCCGCTGCGGTCGGGCCTCGTTCCGCTGCGGTCGGGCCTCGTTCCGCTGCGGTCGGACCTCGGTCTGCTGCGGTCGGGCCTCGTTCCGCTGCGGTCGGGCCTCGTTCCGCTGCGGTCGGGCCTCGTTCCGCTGCGGTCGGGCCTCGTTCCGCTGCGGTCGGACCTCGGTCTGCTGCGGTCGGGCCTCGTTCCGCTGCGGTCGGACCTCGGTCTGATGTCAGAGGATTGTCTCTAACATTTCATTTCCTGTTGTTTGGCCGTTGCAGTTTGTGAAGTTTGCCAACATCGAGGAGGACACGCCTTCCTACCATCGCCGCTACGACTTCTTCGTCTCCCAGTTCAGCGCCATGTGCCACTCGACTCACGAAGACCCAGAGACCAGAACCAGGTGAGACAAAGCTCACTGCAACATCCACTAACTTTGGCTTCAACCGACACGATTACGCTGCAGCTGCTCCATCAAAAATACATCATTTCGTTCGTTTCCAGGGTTGCTGTTTAAAAGATGGTGTGAAAGGTCACAGTGGTCGCTTCAGGTTATTGTAATAATCATCATTTCAATATTTAAATAATAATAATAAATCTGGAGGGATTGTTGACGGTGGACCCCCCGCTGTGCGCGGGGGGTTGGGAACCACAGCAGTCGGATGTTAACTGTATTTAGTTGATGTTTCTGTCAGGGTTCAGTTTGAGTCGAAGCTTCACGTTCAGGTGTCGGAGCGACGCGACGCCCGTCCAGGTACCCGTTAAACCGCAGATATAAATCCGTCTGATCCGTATTTCCTCTGAAACGGCTGTTTAAACATGAACATCTGAAAAAGCGCTATGACAGCATGAGAATCACACAAGACCATCGCTTCAGTCACATGGCTTCACATCCTCTGCTGAAGAAAACGGCCATAAAGAAATTCACTCTTTGATCTTAGTGTTTAAACATGAATAAGATACAAATCGTAGCTGCATTTCTGCTGTTTGGAGCTTCATTCTCTCTACCTGAGTAATCAGCTCTGGCTGAGAGGCTACGCTAACATCCAGACGTGTTGAAACTGGCGTCCTGAAGGAGGAAACGGGTAGCGTTGGTGCTAATCTGAATCCAACACGGTAGAAAAATTAGTCATCTTAGAGGCGAGGGAAGGTTATTTAGAGAAGCGAGGATTAAAACCCGAGGAAAACAACATTCAAAGAAACCAAACATGCCTTTTAGAGGAACGTTAATCCTCAAATAAAAGAACCAGGCAGAGTCTGCATGTAGGGAGGGAGACGAAGCTTTTCTCTGCACAGATCCAGAACATTTGGACCGTTTGGTTTTCCCAGCGAACTTTCACAACTAAACACTGAATTCTTATTGCTGCTGAACAGAAACAAAAACCTGGTAAATACCTTTAATCTCAGAAAAGACGAATTAAAATCAAGTTAAAGATTCTTTGAGTAACATCCGTTTATTTACTGACCTTCAGTACGAGTTCAGAAAGAGTCGACTAATCAACCGATTAATACGACTAATAATCAGTCAGTTCCTCCATATCACGATGATGATTATGGAGTCATATTTGTGCCACCAATCTGAGCTCAGTGGCTGCGTTTCTGTTTACCGTAAAAATGCACAATCTGACATTTTGAAAATAAATCTGCTTAATGGAAACACAGGAATTTCAAAAACTCATTTTTGGATAAAACTGCAAAGGAAACACTTTAATCATCACACGAGTCACATGAACAACAGGATGTTACTGCAGGCAGAAACCATGAAGAAGACGACAGGAAGTGGCAGCATCATGGCATGACAAGATTTTTATTGACTCATCGTGTGAAAAAACTTATTCAGGTGTGATTTTAATTGCATTACTTATTTAATGTAAGTATTTTTTTCCTGACATCAGGAGAATATTGACAGTTTTGTTCTCCTTAGAGAATCGCAGCCGAGAGACTCAAACGGTTAGTTTTAGTCTTGAACAAGACTGTTTCAAATAAAGAACTTTATGTTTATAATGGTATTAATTGATCATTTATATCAATATTACCTTTACAGAGAGTGATCAGAAGAAAGCTGAACTTGTTGAAGTGTGATTTTTAAATGCGGTTGAAAGCAGCAGTTCAAACCTTCGCCCTTCTTGTTCCCTGTTTTGTCTCCAGGTTAAATATTTCTGCAACTTCTCTGTGTTTCTGCAGTAAATTTGTTTTCCCTCATTGAGCAAAAAACAGGAAACAAAGAACATTTTAGGGAAGTGACGGAAATCCAAACGTGTTCCCAGGGCAGAGAGTGTAAATATTATTTTATCCTCATGTGTTTATATCAACCTAAAATGACACAATGGAAAAATTAACCTGCTTTTATTTCTTCAGTGCGACTGAATTAAATCAAATGAAGGTTTTGTTGTTTGGAAGATGGGGCTCCTGGTTACAGGGAGGTAAAAATAGCTTTTGAACGTCTGTGCTGGGCGGCTGGTGGTCCTCCGCCGAGAGGCGGCTGTCTGGCGCTAATAAAGATGAGCAGTGGATGAAAACAATACCTGAAGCCTCTTCAGTCTCATTTACTGAGCGAGAAACCCGCTGCCTTCAGAGCTGCTCACATTATTTGTTGAACCTTCGCGCTGCCAGCTGGGACGCTGAGTGGAGGGAACGTTTGGGCATAAAAATGGACGTTTGTTTCCATTTGTCTGGACCGGGAGGTGGGCTGCTGTTTGGGTTTGATTTAATTTTTAGTTCTGAGTTGATGCCTGGCTCCATGAGCAGCAGGTTTTGTCCTCCTGCTTTATGTCCGGGTCTGGATTTCCCAGGAAGCCGGAGGCGGGAACGCCGACCTCGTCTTCGGTTTAATTGCTGTGAGAGTTTTGTGTCCAGAGCTGAAAGCTGACCTGGTTTCATGGGGCTTTGACTGGCCAGACGTCTGGGACTAAACTGTGGAGAAGAGTCTCACTTTGTGTTGGAGCCAGTTTGATGCAACAAATCATTTTAGTTTCTAAACTCATAAATCTTTGTATCAGAGGTTATCTGGAGCCACTTTCCTGTATATTCCAGTTTAAATCAAGTTCAGAGGCAATTCAAGACCAATAAAAACGATTCAGGGAACAAATATCAGCTTAAGCCAAATTAAAGGACAGCTTGCATTAATTCACAGCAGGGAAAGTCCAGGATAAGGCTTTTTCATCATCCTGGTGAAGAAGACCTTCATTTATCCTGAAGTCTAAGTTTAAATAAATATCAGAGCATCATGACTTGGAATAAACAAAGAAGCTGCAGATAAAAACACAATAAAATGAAAATATCTGAAGCTGTTTAAAGGTTTAAAATGTTCACTGTCATTAGTGGGAACCCTTCTGCTAATCTATTAGTCCTTTCACTAACTTTTAAACTGTTTAGTGCTTCCTTTAACTTTAAATTCCAGTTTAATTCAGTTCAGTCAAATTTAACTTCCAGTTTATTTAAATTCCTCTCAATATTTCCAGTAAATACCAGTTAAATGGAAAATGTTCCTTTTCAGTCAAACTGAAAGTGTTTGAAATCATTTCAAATAATAAATAAATGTGGTTTCAGTTTAGTGGAGTTTATCCGTTGGTCTTTGGCGATGTGAGCGGCGTCTCCGTGTGTTTCAGGATCCGAGTCGCTGGGATCAAAGGTCTTCAGGGAGTCGTGAGGAAAACTGTGAACGATGAGCTGCAGGCCATCATCTGGGAGCCTCAGCACATGGACAAACTGATTCCCTCCATGCTGTTCAACATGCAGGACGCCGACGACCTGGACAGGTACGCAGCTGCTGCACCGCACCGATATGCTGCACCGCGCTGATGTGCTGCGCCGCGCTGATGTGCTGCGCCGCGCTGATGTGCTGCACCGCGCTGATGTGCTGCGCCGCGCTGATGTGCTGCACCGCGCCGCGCCATGCTGCACCGCGCCATGCTGCACCGCGCCGCGCCATGCTGCGCCGCGCCATGCTGCACCGCGCCGCGCCATGCTGCACCGCGCCATGCTGCGCTGCACCACCGTCTGTTTTACCTCAAATCAGAGCAGAGGCAAAAGTTTTAGAAGAACTTTCTCAGATTTGTGGCTGGAAATGATCTAGAAACAGTTTATAGACCAACATAACAGAAAATAATCAGCCTAATAAGTTAAATAACTGTAAATATTGAGGAAAATTAAAATATTACAAGTTTAATTTATTGTAGTGCAGGTAAAGAAGGAAGGGAATAATTTTATATTTGTGTTTTTAATTGGAGAGAAAGACTCATTTTGGCCTCAGGACTTTCAGTTTGGGGATTTTGGATCCAGATCCATTTTACCGTATGTTTTTACATTCTACTTTAAAAAGTTACAACTTATCAAAAATAACAGCTTTTTTCTTTTAACATTGCAAAAATCAGATCCTTCTAATTTCTTTCCACATTTTTTATATTTTTCTGCAGTTATGTAGAAAATGTGTCTTTTATTCCATTTCTTTCATAGAAAGTTTCCAACATGGAAAAATTCCCAGAATATTTCAGCCGTTCGTCTCAATTCATCTGAAGTGTTACAGTATAAACTGAGTTTTTGTCTTTCTGTAAAAATAATGGGAATCGTGAAATAATAACGACTTTATTCCTTATTTCTGTGGATTCTGAGCTAATAAAGGCAGATTTAATAAATCTGCATGCCGGTGAATCAACGCCCCTCTGCTCTGTTTATTCACCTTCCTGGTTCTTTTCCTCGTTTCTCCTGGCGGATCTCGTCGCCTCACCTTTCCATCTTCCTCACTGTCGTTTCATCCGTATGGTTTCCATGTGAACAAAAAGCTATTTTTGGATCCGCTCCTGCTGCCGTTTTCTTTCTTCTGCTGACTTTCCTTTAAGAGGCTCAGCTGTGGCGCCGGCGCCCCGTCAGGATGACTGGAGCGGTTCGGCACTAAAGTTCTGCTCTGCAGGCGGAGAATACCGAGCGTTTGCATGTAGTCAGTATCTTCACCCGCTGAGGTTGATCCATCGATCATAAACATTTAGTTCAGCTCACTGTTGGAGGAGCCTTCTGTGTGTGTGTGTGTGTGTGTGTGTGTGTGTGTGTGTGTGTGTGTGTGTGTGTGTGTGTAAGTAGGTTCTGAAACTACGGTAACGTGCTGCTGCAGGAGGCGTTCATTGGTTCTGATCCGGTTCTGTTCTGTTCAGCTCTCTGACATCCGTCCGTGTCTCTAACCGTTTTCCTGAAGAAACTCTGGACTCTAAATCCGTCCATCCAAATATATAAATATGTATTTTGGGTTTGAATAACTCTTGACCTTTGACCTGTTTCCATGTCTAATAATCCTCTTAAATTAATCTGAGTCTTTCTGCAGTTTTTTCAGTTTGCTGCCATTCTGCTGTTTTTCCTCCCTGAACAAACGTCTTCCTGGTTTCTGTTTGTTTCCCCTCTGGATCGGCGGCGAGTCTCTGATGGACGGCGCCGCTCAAGGTCGCCGAGTTTCTCTTAATTGCCTCTCGGTGAGGCGGACGTGTCCGGCCTGCAGAGGCTGCGCCGGTCGGTGTTCACGGTTCCACCCTGGTGGCGTTTGTCCGTTCAGAGCAGATATGGAGGCGTTAGAATGTCGCTGACCTCCAGCTGCTGCACAATCAGACACTAAGATTCTCTGAATGGTTCATATCTGATGAAACCCAAACAGCCGCTGAATACAAACCGGACAAACAAGACCGGAGGGTCATGGAGTTATTTAGAGCCGGAGTTTCCTCCTCTTTCAGAGATTACTGGACATAAAAATAACTTTATTAGCTGGGAAATGTTTCCTCACGTTGGAGCAACTCGGTTACGTTGGTTCTGATTGGTTCTGTTTTTGGTTGAGTCGTTGCTTGTGTGAACAATTATTCCCTCTGTCTCCTGGTTCTCTGCGGCTGGAAGTGTTGCTGCTTTTACATTTATAATTTTGGACAGTTATGAGGCGTAACCATGACAACAAGTTATTATTTTTCCATTTGATTAGCATCTCAAAAGCTCAAATAGCACCTGAACTTTGACCCTGAGTGCCAGAGGAGTTGAAAATGATATGAGGGTTCCTGGACTCCAACATCTCTCTAACCACACAGCCAGACAGGGCATTAAAGAGGAGTGGCAAAAGCAAATGAGGTGGATTAGCAGCGCTAAGCAGGACATGTTCCTGTGGAGTATCGTCTCTACTGAGCCATGTCTGTGATGCCGTGTTATTATACAGCAGTCTTCAGTCAGAGGGATGCTCAGATTTGATGCAACACTGACTGCTGCTGGAAATCCTTCCTTCCCACAGCAAGATACACAAATAATTGGATCACAACAAAAAGTTACAAAACAAGTTAAAAACTGAAGTCCTTTTTCTGTTTTTCCTCAATATGGACCATATTTTCTTTTATTTGGACACAAATTCTGACTACAAAGTCATATTTTTTACACATTTTGTTTTATCCGGCAACAGAAAACCTCATTTTATTCCGTCTGTTCTGCCCACTTTATTAAACCACAACAATCCACCTCCAATTACAGCAGGAGGTTTCATTTTTGTCTATCATTTCCCCACTTCTAACAAGCAATAAGCATTTAATTTCCCCTGAACCGCTGCCGTGTGCTGACAGTAATTGCATCGTTTCCCTCCTGAGACGCGGCCGCCTGGAGTCCATCTGCGACCGCGCTCGCTGCCGGCGACGTGATTTACTTCCACCGCGCTTCATCCCCACAACAAGTGGCTGCTTCAAGGGCGCAGGACTTCACAGGGCGGTTCTGAGAGAAATGGAAGAACTCTGAGGGTTTCGCTTCCAACACAGCAATGGTTGGGTGGAAAGGCGAGATTTACACACGAATCAGGATTTTAAGTTTGATGCCTCAATTATGGAGCAAAGGCGTGAATATCGAGAGAAAGAACAGAGATCCTGGATGCAAGCGACAGAAATCAGAAGCTCTCTCTTCACTGGCAGAGAGAGCGACCTCTAGTGGAGAGCACTGCTAGCTAAACAGCTAGCTGCTCTAACCCTACAGCACTAACCACAAACAAAGTTCAGCTGATGCTGTGTTGCTATGCTTACATTATATTTAGCATAAACTAACGCTTAAGTGCTATACAAACATTGTATTTAGCAGAAGCTAATGCTAAAGTGAACACGGTGTTTAGCAGAAGCTAATGCTAAAGTGAACACAGTGTTTAGCAGAAGCTAATGCTAAAGTGAACATGGTGTTTAGCAGAAGCTAATGCTAAAGTGAACACGGTGTTTAGCAGAAGCTAATGCTAAAGTGAACACGGTGTTTAGCAGAAGCTAATGCTAAAGTGAACACGGTGTTTAGCAAAAGCTAATGTTGGCGCTGCTGTTTCCCCCTGACGTCTCTGGTGATGGAGATCCTGCAGCAGTGTGAACTCTGACAGCTCAGATTTCACACCTCAGCTCTGAACATCACCTTCCAATGACCTTTGACCTTCCCGTCAGACTTCTCAGTGCCATTACAGTGATGTGAGCTGTGGCCTTGAAGGAGCTTCTGATTGGCTGTTGGTGGTTATTTTAAAGCAGCAGCTTCTCCTCTATTATTCATCCCGGTTGTTTCCTTCTGATGAAACTTTCATTTAATGTCAGCTTCTTACTTCCTGGACGTTTGTCTTCTCAGCCTCTCTGTGTTGTTATGAAATATTGATTGTTGCTACGTGATGTTGCCGTTTCCAGACGTGTTGCCTGTTTTCCAGTTGCTCTGCTGAGCTAACGGCTCCTGTTGCTCCTCGCAAAGCTTTTCTGTTTCCCATGTTTCTCTGCTCTGCTCCCCTCCGCAGGGCGGGGCATCCCAGCACGCCGTCCGGGTCGGGTCAGGATGGCGATGAGAACCCGGCGGCTCTGGCTGAGAACTGCTTCAGGGAGCTGCTGGGCCGAGCCGCGTACGGAAACATGAAGAACGCCGTCCTGCCCGTGTTGGTGTGAGTAACCTGGAGATTTTTCCTCTTAAAGTTCCTCAACAGCATTTCAATGAGACTGAGCTCTGAACTTTGACTAGGCCACCTTGATTCTTTTCTTATTGAGCCATCCTGTTGTAGATATTAGAGCCAAGACTAAGAAAATATCCATCATTAAGTCTTACAGGTGTGACTTTATCCTCATGTTATTATTCCTCTTTGTAATTTACAACTTTTATTATTACGCCTTTATTCTCATATTATTATGACTTAATTTTTAAATTATTACAATTATATTCATGTTATGACTTTATTCTGGTAATATTACAACTTTATTCTCATATTATGTCTTTATTCCTAAATTATTACAATTATTTTCAATTTCTGAACGGCAAGCGGACTGTAGACCGCTCCAAAAGCAGGAAGGACTACAGCGCAGGGCATTCTGGGTAACAAACATGCTAGCCTAGCGCTAGCAGGAGAAATGACTTGTGGTTTTTAACCAAAGACTAAAGAAAAATCCTCCAACCGCTAAAATCTGACGCCTCCATTTTTGTTTCTACTTCATGAAGGAAGTTGCTTTGCTCTCAACGTCTTCAGAGGTTTTTGTGTCGTTTCCTTCAGTGGTTTCTGGTGCAGCGCCCCCACAGGCCAGGAGGGGAACAGGTTAGACTCAGAACCACAGCAGCTGGTGGTGGAGCAGATGATGAAGTTTTGGTTCCTAATCAAACTGAGTTTACCGAACGATCAGCTGTGAAATCGCTCCCATGTTGCTGTATTTTTGTGGAGCGCTGTGCGGTCAGAGATCTTCTCTCCTGGGAAGATTTTCAGCTCTATCAAATGTCTCCTTTCTCCCTGGAGAACATCAGCCTCGTAACCAGATCGGCGGTTTAGCTGATCCGCTGTAGCATCGTGTGAACATGCCGTTATACTGCTGAGCATCCAACTCCTGGCTCTGTGGAAATGTCAGACTGATGGTGATCAGTTATTTAATGCATCCGACCCGGCTGCTGCTTTCGCTCCACAAAAAACTGAAGAAAACCCAAATCTTTAGCAAAAAAAGTCAAAAACGGCTCCCTGTTGTTCCTTAATGGCTCTATTGAACATTTCCATGTTCATGCAGCCTGGAGCGACACGTTTTCCCCAAATATGTAACTTTTGCTTGCAAATGAATTCAAGAAGTGAACCTTTTGATGCTGCTATTAAAATCAGTTTTATAACACTGGTTGACAGCTGCTTCAGAAACACTGACTCATTTCTTCCTCACATTTCCTCAGTTTAAAGTTTAAAAGCTTTTCTTTCTCTCTACAAGCAGCTGGGAGAATTATCATTTATTTATTACTGGTAAAAGAGCTACATTTTTAAAGTTAAACAAGGAAACAGAGGAACAAACAGCTGGTCATTAAACGTCAGGATGTTTTCTCCATGCTGTCATGGTTCTTATTGGGTCAGGAGGTTAAACCACAGGGACCGGACACACACCCCTGAGGAACTCCTGAGCTCAGTTTGAAACTGTCGATAAAAACGTTTTCTATCTTTTTCTTTTTTAAATCCAGTCATTTTTCTCTTCAGTTTGAGCTTAAAGAATGAAACATTCGCTGAAGTTCATCGTCTAAAGGAACAGAAAAAACGTAGCAGCTGCAAAAACGGTGGCGGAACAAAAAGTTTGTCGTTTAATCATCCATCCTTCATACTTTCTTTCCCTTCTTTCTTTGCTTCCAACCGTCTGTCTCCTCCAAATTAGAAAACGCAATCCTGCCTGGGAAACCCGTAGGGTTTTTAAAGCAATATTTAATTATCCTTCTATTGTATTGATATTTAAGTTTTTCCTCAGTTCAAGCAGAGAAAAATAAACTGATTTTCTGTTGAGATGAGCAGGTTTGGGACAGAAATGATGTTTCTTTAAACCATTTCCTCTGAATCACAGCATGTTTAAAGACTTAAAGAAAACTACGAGCTAAAACATGAACCTTTATGGTTTTAAATGGAAAAAGAACAATTACAGCATAAATTGTAAATTTAAAAAAAGTAAATTTGTGTGTGTGTGTGTGTGTGTGTGTGTGTGTGTGTGTGTGTGTGTGTGTGTGTGTGTGTGTGTGTGTGTGTGTGTGTGTGTGTTGGGGTCTTTAGTTCTTATTCTCTCAGATAATCCAGTGGATGAAGCAACAAATTGGTCATTAATTCGGTTCCTGCAGGCCTTTATTTCACATCCTGACGTCTCCCATCCATTCTGTTGACACCCAGTCACTTTTTATCTGAGGTGTGACACTTGATGCAGGAGGTCTGCACACACACACACACACACACACACACACACACACGCACACACACACACACACACACACACCGTGACGGACAGCAGCAGTGTGTGATTCTCACACTAACACTTTATTACTGTAAGTGTTTCTGAGTCCAGGCCACAGGTTCAGTTTCACATCTGGCTCCGTGTCAGGTTGGCGCGCTGCGCCCCCTGCAGGCCGGCCGGAGCATCACACCCTGGTACTGCAGGACGGGCTGAATCTGAACTGACAAAAATTCAGCTTTATTTGATGTTTAGCTCATTTTCTGATGGTTTTTCATTCTCATAAATGTTTAACGAGGTTTTCTTTTATTAGTTAATGGTTTAGTTATGTTTTTCCCATCCTGATGCTTTGAAACTTTGCTTTTTAGCCGCCTTTTATCATTAAAAATATTAAAAATGTATATCCGACAGTCTGAAGTTTTGAAAAAGATTTAATGCATTAAAAGTTTTTCTTTAAATGTTGAGTTTTTATTGCACTTTTTTAAGTGTTTTTGATTTTTAATTCTCATTGCTTGAAAAATAATGATGCAATAAATCGAATAAATCAATGTTATTAATTTTTAAACTGGTCAAGGCTGAAATATCCACAGCAAAAATACACAGCTTTGTAGTTTTATTGTGGAAAAATATTAAATATTTTGGGGTTTTTTGTTCTTTCACTAAAGCAGAGAAAAGATTTTAAAAATATGAAAAACTTTATATGGATCAGTTTCAAGTTGCTGAAAAGATTTAATGCAGTGAAAGTAAAAAAAATAAAGAAACTAAATGTTGAATTTTTGTTGTAAGGTTTTTGCTTTTTAACTCATTGCTTTAAAATAATGATAAAAAAAACAATCTGTTAAGTTTTCACCTTTTGATGCTGAAACATCAAAAATATTCTGCTTTATAGTTATTTTTAAATAATACATATTTAGGTTTTCTAATAATTGGGTGATTTTTGAACAAAACGGGCATAAAACATAGAAACTATATTAAATATATGAAACTTTCCATCCATGGATTAGTTTGAAGTTGTTAAAGATTCAGTGAATTAAAAATGAAGAAATTAATATTTTTTGAACCGTTTTGTGTCTCAATGGAAAATCATGTTGGATTTTGCTTTTTAACTCATTGATCCAAAAATAATCAAAAACTGTTTTATTAATTTTGAACCTGGTCAAGGATGAAACACCAACATCAAACTATTTTATATTTCTGTTTCATTTAGCAAAATATTGCAGGTTTTGTTTTTTTTTCTCCTCTAATAAATAAAATATTTTTTAAACAAAACCGTCATTTAAACAGAAAATATTTTAAAAACTTTATATCTATGGATGAATCTGAAGTTAAGAATATTGAGTTTAAACACGAAGCAGTTTAGGAGGAGCTGCTGCTGCTGCTGCACCCTCTCTCTCTCTCTCTCTCTCTCTCTTTATCTCTCTCCCCCCCTCTCTCTCCCTCTCTCTTTATCTCTCTCTCTCTTTATCTCTCTCTCTCTCTCTCTCTCTCCCTCTCTCTCCCTCCCTCCCCCCTCTCTCTCCCTCCCTGTTTCTCTTTCCCTCTCTCTCCCCCCTCCCCCCTCTCTCTCCCTCCCTCCCTCCCTCAGATTAAACGTTGATGTGTCGCTGCGGCGGAGACGCTGTGTGAATATTAAACGCCTTCGTGAGCGAAGCGGCGTGGAGAATACTAAGGCCGTGCATTAAGGCGCCTGCGTGTCTCAGACCCGTTTGTCCTGCAGAACTCTGCAGGCGGCAGCGGGGAGGGAGGGGCGAGCGAGCGTCTTCAGACTATAAATAGCGGGATTGGGGTTAACGGGGAGGAGGGGGTTCAGGGTTTGGATTGACGTCATGAACTGTTCTCCTCCAAGCTGCTTCCATCTTTTGTTCCCTTCTTTCTTTTTGCTGCTTCATCTTTTCTCTCTTTCTTCATCCCTTCTTTTCTCCTTCTTCACTCCCCCTGATTCCTTCTCTCTCTCTCTCTGCAGCATTTTTACCCTTTTTGGGCTCAAACCGATTCAGTGATTTTATTTTTCTAAAAAGCAACGCCGCCTGGTTTCCTTCCTATCTTCCTCCTATATTGTTAACAAACAAGCTGGTTCTGGTTCTGGTTCTGGTCCGGTTAGAGACCATGAACCTGCAGTGGATCGACCAATCAGCCACCAGCAGAGCTGATCCTCAAACCTCTGAGTTGCTGCAAAACCACAAAATTTTACCAAGTTGGTCTAATTTCTAGTAAAAATATTTTAACACGTTTGAAATGAGACAAAATAAACTTTTCCAAAAGACGTCGGATTTTGTTTTAATTCCTGAAGTTTGAAAGATTTTCACTTTTTGCTTTTGCAAATCAGTCATGACTGACATGATTTAGCTTTATTCCCACAACAAACCTCTAATATCAAAGTGAAAACTGACGATGGATCATTTAAAAATATCTAATAATTCCTGCGGTGAACTGTCCAGTTGTGTTTATTCTCTGTGGGATTGAGATGTGGACTTTGACTAGGCCTCTCCACCTTGTCTTCAGTCCATTTCTGTGTGGATTTGTTGTCGTCGTCTTGCGTTCATTTCACCTTCGACCCCCACAGCATGATGCTGCCATCACCATGCTTCACAGTAGTGATGTCTTCCACATACAGCATCTTGTTAAACATTTTATTTTTACCTTTTTTTTTACCAAAAAATCAACAATTCTTCTTTTGCACTTCTGTTTTTAACCAATAAGACGTGAATAATTTGACTAAAATGTTTTTTTAAACTTCAAACCTCAAAGTGAGTCGGATGATTCAGCTCTTAGTTTTTTTAGAAATAAATCACCATTATTATGCAGATTATTGGGTTTATTGGTTCTGTTACAGAGGACTCTACGTTATAATCGTTTGTTTGAGCAAAAATAGGAATATATGAATATAAAATTAAACTTAATCTTTGAGAAATCAAAGTGTCCACAAGGGGGCGCTTCAGCCGTTTTTAAAACTACTAAAACATGAAGGACCTGTATATGATTTTCTTTTACAGTGTAGTTTTTGTGCAGGAAGGTTTTCCGTAGGAAGTTTGTTAAAATCGTATTTTGATTTTATTTCTGCTTTTGGTTCTCAGTCACCTGGATAATCATCACCTGTGGGACCCGAATGAGTTCGCCGTGTCCTGCTTCAGAATCATCATGTTCTCCATTCAGGTAACATTTATGGGAAATGCTTCAATATCTACCATTTTAATTACTAATGGAGGATTTATCTTTTTGTGATATTCTTTTAAACAATCTTTTCATGCAGAAGAAACAAATGAAGCATTCAGTCCCGCTGTGTTAGCGTTAGTTAGCCGCCCGCCGCTAGCGGGTTCAGCTGGTAGGTGAGACGTTTGTAAAAAAGAAAGGTTGCAGTTAGTCTTCCTGACACCCAGGGGGAGCTGCTAAGCAGAATCAGTTTTGAAGTCGTTGGAAAGGTTGAGCTTTAATTTCGCCTCGATGTGATTTTCTTTTCTCCTTTTTTAGCTGTTCAGACTCTGAGGAGGAATCTGCTTGTTTGGAAATGAAATCTCATCTTTTATCTGAAGGTGCATCTGTGTTGGACACAATGATAGAAGAAGTCAGGTCCACTGCAGCTCAGTTTGTATTTTCTATGTCAGAATTTGATTTGTTGGGGGAGATTTTCATCTCCAGTCTGAAGATCCTCTTTGATCTGAAGGCGACAGAAAACGGGTGAAGTCCGTGTTGATCCTGCAGAACCGGAGCGGCTGCAGCGTTTTTCAGCCTCAGATGAAACCCAAAGCCTGGCGCTGGCTCGAGATCCGTTTCACACGCAGCTCCCAGAAAGAGCAGCTCCGACGTAATGCTTGGTTTCTAAAGTCGTCACCTTGAGCCCAGCAGGAAACCAGTGGCAGAGTGTGAGACAAACATTGATTTTATTCTCACAGCAGGAGCAAAAGAAAAGAAAATAATTTCACTTGAACTAAAAACGCCTGAACCATCACCATCTTCTCTGGGTTTCGTTTGTTTCCTCATTCTGGGATAAAATCCAGGTTATTATACTTCATCAGATGAGATTGGGCTGGAATAAAAATTACTTTAATCTTCATTTTAATATCTGGAAATGTTTACAGGATGCAGCAAAAGAAACTGACCAAGTAATCAGTCATTTAATATTTAAAATTACATAATCAGATCAGTTATTTTCTTTCAATAAAAAACTTTAAGAAAAACTGCAGGAATCTGTTTGTTTTTCATTCAGTGGGTAGAAAATCCAGAAATTTTACTCAAGTAAGAGTAAAAACTACAGCATCGTAAAAGTAATCCTAAAAATAATAGTTACTCCAGTAAATGTAACTAGTTACAACCCAATTCTGCAGAAAACCGTTCACTGTACTTCAGTTCATTAATTTTGATATTTTTTGTGTTTCTCGGACCGATCCAGGCTCAGCACTCGCATCACGTGATCCAGCAGGTTCTGACCCACCTGGACGGGAACAACAAGAGCACTCCGCGGGTCAGAGCCGGCATCGTCCAGGTTCTGCTGGAGACGGTGGCCATCGCCGCTAAAGGATCTGTGGGTGAGTCTGAAAACGTTCTGCTTCCCTGACAAACGTTTGGCTTCAGACGAGCCGCGGCGTCACGGTTCACATCACGGTTAATAGAAACGCCGGTTCTGCAGAGAAAAGGTCCGTTTAGCCTCTTCGCTGCAGTCCGCTGGAGAAGAAAATGGAAAATTAGTCTGTCTTTTTTTAAAGAACCTGACATTTCTTACTTAGGTCTCTAAATAAATGGTTGATTGATCAACAGTGAAACTCAATTTGATTCAAACTTGGAAAAATTAAACATTTACTTTCTTCAAAAAGACTATTATTGATAAAGCTGAAGACAAAACATTTGGTTTTATGCTAATTTTGTTTCAAAAATCTAAAATCAGATTTTTTTATTCCTCAGAATCGAACTGCTTCTCTTTTTTTCAGTTAAATTATGTTGTAATTAAATTATGTTTCTGAAGCATGAAGGTTACCACCTTGAGAACAGCAGCAGAAACAAATTAGCCTTTTAATTCGCCATGAAAAAATGTTTCTGTTAAATGAAGGTGAAAATCTCCCACCAGAGGAAATAATTAAAAACGTTCATTAATTCAGAAAAAACCTGTAACTTGTTTCTTCTTTCATGTTTTGGGAAAATAAAAATGAAATTCCTTGTGGACAGGAATGATCCCAGAGTGCAAAGGAAGCGACGTGTTCAACTTTGAAAGCGAAAGCCCGACTCCTCACAATCTGTGGCTCGGTACAGTACGCATACAGTGTGGTTAAAAATGTCTGCAGCTTCCCCCTCAACTCACCCGACATCAACAAGCATCCTGGGAAAATGAGCTTCAGTCAGTCCACACCTCGGCCTGTTTGAGACAAAACTGAAAATATAAAGATGTTGTTTCCATTTTATCAAGTTCAGTCAGAACCGTCTCGGTTTGGAAAAACAGAGAAGTTCTCATTAAGGAGTTCAGCTAACTAGCAAGCTAACGATTAGACAAGCTAACATGTGACGTAACAGGCAAACTGGGAATTTAGCTGATTGTTGGGCTAACATCCAAGCTAAAAACCAGTTGACAGCCGAGCTAGAGACGAAGCTAAAGACCCAAGTGAAAATTTGAGTGAACAAGCTAGGAATTAAGCTAACAGTTGATCTTAAAGCTAAACTAAGATTAGAGATAAAAACTGAGTGAAGAACGAAACCAACAACCAAAATAATAGAGAATTTTTATCTGAGCTAAGGAGCTGGATAACAACTAAGCTACACTGCAAAATAACGGTGAAGCGTTTAGCTAAACTAAAATTTGAGCTAAGACTCAAGCTAACAGCTGATCTAACATGTGAGTTTAGAGGTGAGCTAGCAGTTTAACTCAAACCACAGTTAGCTAGCAACCTAGCAGAAAATCAAAATAACAGCTGGTTTAAGAATGGAGCTAATCGCTAACCTTACAGATGAACAATGACGCAAGCTAACTGAGCTAAGAAACGAGCTAACAGTTGATAGCACAGCTAACAGTCAAGCTAGCGTCTGATAAATATTCCTCAGTAATTAATTTTCTGCTAAACATTTAGATATGAGACAGAAACAGTATTTAACATTCCCTGTGCAACATGTCAACGTTTTAGATCTTTATTTAGTTTATTTCCAATCCTAACACTAATTATAGTGATTAGCTTCATGTTTGCTCTTTTTCCTTCTGACTAATTTTTCCTAAACAGCCCTAAAGTGACTGTTTTGTTCTGGTGGAAATTTCTCAAGTTTCTCGTCTTCAGTTTTGTTCTGTTCTTTTACTTCAGACATAAATTCAGGAAACAGTGAATATTTTTAAATATTTCATATGAATGAAGCCTAAATGTATGTTTTGGATGCATGTTGATGCTGGGCTCATGTGAAAATGCTCCTGTAATCCCAGCAGGTCTGAGTGAGTAGTTTTAGGAAAACTGAGTGACCAGAAGAACCCGACGGTCTAATCAAACACGGCGTCTCATTTTTGTCTTTGACATTTCACTTTAGCCACAGATTAAAATACTGTTAGAAAACACCAAAAATAACAAAGCAGGACCATAAATGTTGTACATCTGATGTTGTGAAAGTAAACTTTATTGCCGTTTGATTCTTCTGGTCGCTCCTGGTTGTGAAACGGAGCCGGAGTGTCGGGGAAGCTGCAGCTCAGCCGTGTTGTGATGGTGTAGCTGATAGTGGTGCATAGAGCAGAAAGCTGATGTGTTAACGTAGATTAAGCTCTTATTTTAGAAAACCAGGTTAATGTCACATCTCTTCCCCTCAGGTTAAAAGTTTTATCCGTCTGCACATGTTAAATTCTGCACAGTTTGTAAATAATGTGTTTTAGAGGGTTGGGGCCTCATGGGGCCACAGGCAGCCGGGGTGGACCAGTCAGCACTGACTGATAATCTGAGGTGTTGCTTCATGTGACAGAATAAATTAGGCCTGCCGTCACTGTGAGCTGCACTTTTCTGCAGGTGTCTGCTCATCCTGGAGCTAATTTTAGTTTCAGAAAAAACTGAATCACATTTAAATCCCAGAACCAAAGAACTGCTGCTGCTCATCAGAGCCAAACATTTTCTAATTATTCTGGGATGAAGCTGGATTATTTTACAGAATCGCAGCGTAGCACATTTATTTATTATTCATTTTCTGCCATATTTTTAAATAGTTGGTTATCACAGTGTTAGAAAATCCCATAAAACCATCCAAATGGATGATGGATACTTTATTTTTACACAATTTTAAAAGAAAAATCCTCCATAATTTGGATTTTGGATCAGAAACATCATTCAGAGCTTAAATGAGTCGCTGAAAGTTGGATTTTATGTGACTGAATCTCATTAACTTGTCAGATTTCCTGAATATTATTCTGTAAATATATAAAAATGACATAACGGGACCAACCGAATGGTTTTGCTTCCCTTTTTCCAGTAACTATTTGTTTCATTCCTCAACTCTGTTTTGTCAATAATCAATGCAATACTCTGGTTTCTATCTGTTCTATAAATCTATTTTGGGGTTTTTCACTTTAAATCAAAGTGAAAGTTACAGAAAACACTGAAAAAAGATTTATAAGAAACATCTTAGCATTTCGAGAAGCTAAGAGTGGCTCAGATAGCCAGTTGAAACATGGATGCAGTTATTGATGGACTGATTGGAAAATATGAGCTGATTCCTGATGTTAATATTCCTGTTATTGTTTGGCTGGAAAAATTTGGCAAGTTGCTAAAATTTTGCCTGATTTTCACAACATTTGGCTGGTTTTTAAAAAGTGTTCAGAGGAATTTTATTTTTTTTTTTGCCATTTTGTGTCAAAAAAGCACAAAGTTTTCATAGAAATGTCGAGTTATTGACGTCATCATGGATTGATCATTGGTTAATCAGGTGTCTTTATTACCATGATGTGGTTCTACATCATGAGTTCCAGTACAAGTTGAGATCTGGGCTGGTTTTCGTTGTGTTTTGGCGAAACTGTCGGTCTCGTCTATAACCTGTTGGGTTTTTAACCTGCTGGTGTGACGGCAGGTCCGACGGTCCTGGAGGTCTTCAACACGCTGCTCAAACACCTGCGGATGAGCGTGGACATGGAGCTGGGCGACGGCTCCAGGAGGAACTCCAACAGCAGCGTGTCGTCGGTGCGCGGCCGGGAGAGCGACGAGCGCATCGTGCAGAACGCCATCATCCAGACCATCGGTGCGGCGGCGCGCTCCTCGCCGGTTCTCCAGCAGCGCCGCGGCTCCTCCAGCTCTGACCCGTCTCTCTGCTGCCCCCTGCAGGGTTCTTTGGTGGAAATCTGCCAGATTACCAGCGAGCTGAAGTCATGATGTTCATCATGGGGAAAGTGCCGGTGTACGGGACGCCGTGCCACACCTTGGACACGGTGAAGATCGGGTGAGTCAGCCGTGACGTGGCGGCGCCCCGGGGTTTCCGTGCCGCGCTACAGCGGAGGCGTCCTGCTCTTCATCATCATGACTCACCGCCAGAGATCCTCAGCAGAAACTTTAACAGAAACAGGGAAGAAAATAATTTTAGATGGACGTCCGCCTACATCCCAGTCTAGACTGAGACGAAACCTTTTACTCTCCTGCTGCAAACCGACTGGATGAAGATGAAGGTGAAGATCGTTTTTCCTGCTGAATCATATCAGGAGCAGCAGGCGAACGATTAATAGCGTAATCGTCAACTAATTTAGTCATCAATTAATCATTAACTGGAGCATACAGACTCCAAAAAAAGCCATTTGCTGAACAACAGACTCAGAGCTGTAATTAAACCAAAACTGTTCAAAAATCTAAATGTTTTACATTTAAGACCAAAAAAACATATAAATTTCTCCTAAACTCTGAGTTTTAGCTTCACCTGATTCAAATTCTGTAGACAAAAGAAAAATAAATCTCATGTTAAGCAGCTTTACCTATCTAATTATTAATCGCTTAGTGGAAAAAACTAAATCATATCAGTGTATAATGAAATGTTTTCTCATTTAAAGAAATTCTGTTATTTTTAATGTTCTAATGTGTAAAAATTAAGTGCTTAAATGAAAAGTCTGCAGAATTTGTCCATGTCTTCAATTCGATTCATCGGCAGAATAATTTATATAATAATCGATTAATCTTCATACTAATTGATCGTTATCCCAGTCGGTAGCTGCAGTCCTCCTCAGTCGGTCTGTTGCTCTTTGAGGATCTTCATCGTGTCTCTGGACCCTCAGCTGATCTTTTCGACGTCGTTCAGAAAGTAAAAACTCTCCTGAACGCCCCGCGGTGCCTTCAGCTGCCGGGTCGCCGAGATGGAAAAAGGAAAATCAAGTAAATCCATCAGACCTCAGGGGAGCAGGGAAGGATAATCCCAAATCAAATCTTCTCCTGATTCAGACAGGCTTCCTTCCTCCAGCACTGAGGTTGAAATCTGCAGCATGTCAACGACTCAATGCAGAATCAACTTTATATCCTCCCAGTCCACCTTTACTATTCCACCTTAATTTAGTTTAATCCAGTGAATTATCAGCATTAAAGGACCAGATGTTCTGAGTTACTGACCGGTTCTGTTTGGTTTCAGGCCTCAGGGAACCAAGAGGATCCAGACGATGCTGCTCAGCTCCCTCATCATGGTGAGAAACTGACTGAGAGCTCTGTGGCGCCGGAAAAGACAAAAACAAACCGTCATCCTGCGACCACTTCCTGTCGTCTTCTTCTTCGTTTCCACCAGTAGCAACATCCGGCTGCTGATCATGTGACTCGTGATGAGAAAAAAATACTGTAAAAAAATAAAACCACCTGATCCTAAATTGATCCTGAACAAAAACTTATCACAAAATTAGTTTTTTCAAAATCGACGTGTTTCTATTGAGTGAATTAATTTTCAGTTTGTTCATTTCTATGGTTTAGGAAATGCAGCTACAGACACATGTCTGAGGCTGCAGCATGCACACTGAAATGCAAACACAAACCTGGGAAAGCTTCCACATCCACTGCTGAGAAGCAAACATGCACAACAAGAGAGAAATGCAAACATGCAAGCCTTTAAAAGCTGCTGCAACAAACCTAATGCATCACTGTGCATGCAGAAATACAAACCCTCAACTCTGAGGGTCTTGATGCAGCCAAATGCAGGTGGGTGCAGCTGGGTGCAGCCAGATGCAGGGTGAAAGTTTGGAGTAGTCCTGCATCTTTGAGGCTGCAGACAGAAATGGTTTGCTTCAAACTCTGGTGACCCAGCAGACTGACACAGCAACACACAGATGGCTGAGGGCTGCTCTCCGGGTCAAAGGTTAAAGCGGGTCCATCTGTGAGGCTCCTGGAGGAGCAGAGTTCAGCTGAAAGGCTGATCATGTTTAGTCAAATGTTTGATTTTATTAATTGATCTTGGTGTTGCTCGGTGGCGCCCCCTGCTGTAACGACTCGGCTCTCGTCTTCTCCCTCAGGTGACCTCTGGGTTCAAGTCCAAGTCCATGTCGGCGGCGCTGCCTCCTCCCTTCCTGGACCCGCTCTTCTCCATCTCGCTGATGGAGGACAGCGAGTTGAGGCAGCTGGTCCTCGAGATCCTCCACAACATCATTGATCGCCATGACAACCGCGCCAAGCTGCGCGGCATCAGGTAACGGCGCGGTTGGACGATCTTGTTCCGGCTCTCTGAGCGACGCGTCTCACAGGCTGGTTCTCCTGCCTCTGCAGGATCATTCCCAACGTTGCAGCTCTGAAGATTAAAAGGGAGAAAATATCCAAGCAAGATGTTGCATTCATGAAAAAGGTAAAAAGTAGAAAATTACTGTTTCACTTCAAATATTTTCCACCGATAATTTGTAGCCAAAGCCCAGTGAGGAGGCTTGTTTTAGCCGGGATCTGGTTCTGTTCCTGATCCCACATCTCACCAGTAACATTAAGAGCTTAAATGCAAAATGCTCCAGAGTTTATTAAGAGTATTTCTACTAATAGTAATCCTGTAAGTTCCTCATTAAAGTAAGCAATAAGTCTAATTTTGTAGGGAAGATGAATGTTTTGGGTAAAGTTATCTCGACATTACCAAGTAAGGAAATAATTCAGTTTTCCAGTTCCTTTAAAATGACGTCCATATTGTTTTGGTTTCTGTAAAACTTTCACTTTGAGCTTCTTAGGCTGTTTTCACACCTGAAGGTCCAGTAGACTCGGTTCTATTGGGACCAAAACTTCATCATCTGCTCCATCTCCATCTGTTCTGGTTCTCTTCCTCTCTGCTCCCAGTCAAACTGACCTGTTCCCCTCCTGGCCTGTGGGGGCGCTGCACCAAGAACCACTGAAGACACTGAGCGCAAACATAAACAAAAATGGATGTGTCAGATTTTAGTGGTTAGAGGATTTCTCTTCTGTCTTTGGCTAAAAACCACGAGTCATTTCTCCTGCTAGCGCTAGGCTAACATGTCTGTTTTGGTAGCATTTACCCAGAATGCCCTGCGCTGTAGTCCACTTCCTGCTTTTGGAGCGGTCTCTGGTCTGCTTGGTGTTCACATGAACCAGAGTTCACTTCAACCAAACCCAGACTGAGGTTTGCAGGACCAGAGGTTGATTAGCGTTCACACCAAACCAACTGGACTTTCTAACAAACAGACTGAAGTCGGATTAAGGCGGATTAAACTGATGGGATTGATTCAACCTTGGATCCCAGAAAAGGTGAAACTTAAACTACTGAGAAAAATAAAGCACAAGGTTTTTGGGTTCTAGAGCTCGGTTAGCATATGAAGACGTTGCTCCATGGAAATGCATCTGTGTTTGTAGGAGAGATAATCTCTCCCTGCGTTACGCTCTAAGCATCCATGGGGGAAGGTCATGACTATTATTTTATTTATTATTCTGGTATTCTACGTTAATCTGCAGCACTTCTTGGATCCACAATACTTGACTTGAAAAATTAGACGACTCACTTGGAAATGCTTGTATAAAAACACTTGATACAGTTTTAGAGAAACGGACCTTTTTTTGAGCCGACGCCGAATCCTATGAACCGGATTCAGCCTGAGATTGTGACATTTCCCTCAAGCTGCTGCTGCTGGTTGACAGGTTGACCTGTGATTCTCACACCGGCTGCAGAACCAGCACCGGTTCTGCTTTTAATGGAACCCAAATGTGACTCATTAGAGGCGTCTTCGCTTTCCGCTGACCTCCTCCCACAGCGCCTTAACGCCCCGGTTATTTATTTCATACTCGACCTGCAGCCTTCCATCCAGAAATAACTGGATTCACCTTTTTCTCACCAAATCTGTTAGAAATAAGAGTCTGTCTTTACAACAGGGTCAATAATTTGGCATTAAAGTTTCAAAGTAAAGCCGATGTGTTGAAATAAGCTGTTTAAAAATCTAAAATAAAGATATTCTGTTAATTGCAGTAAATTCTCACATCTTAAGAAGATCCCGGACTCATTTGTTGATCAAACTGTTGACGGCGTCTGAAATGTTAAAGCGTCTCGTTGGACGCGGCCCCCTGCTGACTGCGTCACCAGCAGACGGCGGCTCAGACGTTAATGTTTGCCATCCTTCACTGTCACGGAGCTTCGTTTCTGTCCAGCAGCTATTAAGATGCTATTAATGAGACGCATCGTCCCACCAGGAGACGCGACGCTTCATTAACACCGACACAAACAGACCCGTTTGTTTGCTCCAGTCCCACAAACAGCAGTCGGTCTGTTGTTTCTTCCAGGAATTAGTCTGATCCCTGATGTGTGTTGAGTTCTTTCTCCTTCCAGAGGAGGAGAATGGAAGATGCTGAGAATAAAGATGCGTTAAAGTGACCAGATCAGAGATTCTTTGGGTTTTTCACCAGATAAACATCCTGAATCGTTTCTCAGGTTCTGTTTGCTTGTGGTAAAAACATTCATGGACCGAGAGAATAACCCTGCAGCTCCTTTTGGTTTGAAACGTGTCTGAACATCCAGGAAGAAATAAAAGATTTGACTGATTTTCCAGCCGCTGGTGAAATGTTGAACTTGGATGTTTCAGCCTTTAATGTTCTCGTCTTGGTTTCCCTTCCAGCACGGCCAGCAGCTCTACCGCCACGTCTACCTGGGCTGCAAAGAGGAAGACAATGTCCACAAGAACTTTGAGCTGCTCTTCACCACCCTGGCCATCCTGACCATCGAGCTGGCCAACGAGGAAGTGGTCATCGACCTGATCCGCCTCTCCATCGCTCTGCAGGTGAAACTCTGGACATTGTGACCCAGGATGCAACCTGATCCCAGGTCTACTGAGGGTCTTTCTAGAACTTATTGGATGTTTGGCATTTCATTTAAAAGGTTCTTATAAAGTCTCAGCTGTAAGACGGAGTGACTTGTAACTTCATTATGATGCCAGATAAACATAATAATCTCTTTTCTAGTGATCCATGTCGGTACCATGTAGGTTTCAGGAGCGTGATCTGTAGAGGCGATGGAGAGTGAGCAGAAAGTTGACTATCAGTTCTAGCAGAGCTCAGAGTAAAATAGTGTTAAGGTGTGTGTGCAGTAGCCTGCTGGTTCTGGTGAAGTGGGTTATAAGTTCAGAGGGAGAAGCTTGATTGGGTTCTGGGAAAAAGTTCTTACAGAGATGCGAGTCGACCGCAGGGTTTGGACAACGACTCGTTCACACGGCAGGAGCTTTATGCTGATTTTTGTCCTGGTTTTCCTCCTCCAGTAATCTTCAGAACCCTCCCGATTATCAGGATGGTTCCTGGTTCTGGACCGCTCCGATCTAAAGTCCAACGGGTTGGATCGTCTTGGCCTGATGTCGCAGTGTGTGGTGTTCTTTGATAACAAACGAGAACTCGGCCCGTTGATTGGGACGTAGGCGATCAGAAAGCCAGGTGGACGGAGACACAGACGACAGAACTACTGACACGCTGGACCAGAAAGTCCATTAAATATAATCCACAAACTATCGCCATCACGTCTCCCGGTCGGCCATGTTTGTTTACTCTGAACTCACGTTTGCGCCTGTGAGGTTTTGGGAGATTTCTAGTCTGACATCTGAATGTTGGTGAGTGAAACCAGCTTAGTGGAGCGTTGCTCCACAACAAACCTGTGATACTGACCGTTTTCACCATCATGTGTGTAAAAATCCTGCCATATGAACCACTTGTCTGTTTCATGGACATATCCTCTGCAGGTTCAGCAGCAGGTAGACGCTCCAGGAGAGTAGAGTACGCTGGTTCTGGAAATGTTGCCTGTGAGTCCAGGCAGAGGAAACTTTTATTCCAGGCCTGTATCTGTTCTGGAAGCAATTCTTTGTTTTCTGGGAAAATTGGTAGCTTCTGGGAAATTACTCCTCAGGATGTTGGAAAGTAGCAGAAAGTAACATCCTTAGTACCTGCTGGTTTTTCTGTACATACAGGTGTAGATCCAGGATGGTGCTAGCTGTATAGCACATTGCTGACATGATCAACTAAACACTTTAAATATTGAACAGAGTGTTGACACGCCAGCCTGTGATGGAGGTATTAATGTCTGGAGTGTGATCAGATCAGCCACATTATGCTTTATGTAATGTTGCGTCACCCTGCAGAGAAACGGCTGCACGGCTTCATGTTGGGCTCTTTATGCTGGAGTTGTTGCCTGGACAACAACCTTTATTCTGACAGCGTGACGCAGTCGGCGTGTTGCAGAAACGCAGAGCAGCGATGGAGAGGCCTGATCTGTAAGCGTCTTCCTGCTTCCTGCAGGAAATGGCTCTGAACAACGAGGAGAACATGCCGATGTCCATCCGCTGCGGCATCATGGCGCTGGTGGCGGCGTACCTCAACTTCCTGAGTCAGATGATCCCCAACCCGCTGTTCTGTCAACACGTCAGCAAGGTGCGTCATCAACTGGTTACGTGGAACATGTTTATGTTTTTATTAGCATTGCCTCCTACTTCCTGCTTTAGCTTCTCTCCCAAGTATCTTGGGATCATAATTCTGGTGGTTTGTGCCTCTTCAGGTGATCGAGTTGAGAAACTTGGACGCTCTGTACCTCCTGCCTGATCACATCTTCAGAGACAAGTGTCCGTAAGTTTCACTCTGCAGCAGATCTGAGATCTAAATCAGGATTCGTTGTTTCCTAACCTGAAGAGTCTACATCAGCCGCCATGTTTGTACAGCAACTCGCCACAGACCAAAGAAACACGGCCAACATGAAACATGTTACTTTATTTCTCCTGTTAGAATTACTTTACATCATGACTCCAAAGCTAATAAACATTACAGCGAGTTTGGTCATATTTATTAAAAACAGCAGCAGTCCTCCACCTTTCCACCAGATGGCACTAAGTGGTTATCAGTTGATCTTTAATTCTGTATGAGAGAAATATAATAACTAACTTCACTTTTTCTCAGTAGGAAAATAAACCTGAAAGTTGAAAATCTGCTGATGAGACCAGATGTAGGTTTTACGACCTTCACATCGTCTTTATTTACTGATTTAATGTCTTCCTGTCGTCCTCCAGGCTTCCTGAGTCTTTGGACAAAGACGACAGGCAGCTGTATTTCCAAACGGCGGACCTGGCAGAGTGCCTGGCAGGTCCAGGGTACAACGTGGAGAGGTTGTCCATCCCTTACATTCCCCAGGTCACAGGTACGACGCCCACCTGCTGAAACGTTCACAACATGCACACAGAAAAGATTCCTGTTGGGATTGATCAGTAAAAAATACTTAAAGCAATTCAAGACTGCAAATGTTTGACATTTACTTTTTAAAATGACAGAAGCACCAATGCAATGTGTAATTACTGACCAAAGAAGCAGCTTGTGGCTTTAGAGATGCTGCAAAAATCACATCCAGTGTTGACATATTGTTGAAATTACAAGGTGCTTTCTAGAACTTTCCTGGTTCTTACACTGGAATAATATGAACCAACATGTAACATGATTAAAACATTGAAAATGTCTGCAGAGGAAGTGGATGTTTCTCAAAGGCAGAATTAACGTCTGTCTTATGACTTCTGCTTTTTTTAAAAATATTGCTGGCAGTTTTTCAGGGAGGTTTATAAAGAATGTGGAACTGACATAATTACTTAAAAACAAATAAAACACCTAAAATATAATCATGAACTGCAGATGATTGTTTAAAGTGATGCACAAGACATCAGTATGTTATATTATTAAAGTATGAAGAGTAAAAAATGAAGTGTTGGGTTGATTCGAAGCTTGATGGTGATGATGTATTTTTGCTCTAACTAAAACTTTCGCTCTGTTCTTGCTGCCTCGTGTTCAGTTCTTTACACGGTAGGAAAAATCATCCACAGGTGCAAGCAGACGTCCAGAGGTAAAAGCTCCAGTAGATTTCTGTAGATTTAGTTTCCTCATGTAAAACATGAGCTCAGTTTAGCTACAAAACCTTGAGACTTCCTGGGTAAAGTCCCTGTAGACTCTTCCTTCCTGCTGAGGATTCAAGTGTTCTGATTGGTCCGCTGATCAGGCTCCACCCACATCGTTTATTCAGCTAAAATTTAAAAATCATGAAAGAGCGGAGGGTAGAGTAGCCAAAGATTTTACTCAACCAAGAGATGCATCACTTTGATATGTTTATGCAAGAAATGACCGGAGTAAAGAAATATTTGTATAAAAATCGTAATCAGACAAAAATAGTTACTTCAGAATAATATTACTCGGTTAGCGGTAAATGTATGGTTTTGTAAAACTTCAATTAGAAGTTAACTTTTATTTATATAAACTGATGTTATTAATCTGTAGAATATGAATGAAGTTTGTTCAGATCAAAATGTTTCAAATCTTTTCATAAACCATCAGGAAAAACTGAAACTATTAAAAAATAAACCAAAAGCAAACATGAACAGAAGCTGATGATGTTTTAGATGTGAAACACTTTAACGACTTGTTTAATTATTTTACCTGCTTTGCGTCTGGACTCATTGTGGTGAGTATTTCAGGATGTAGTTCATGTAAGTAGTTTGGTAGTTGAATTGTTTTTGGCACTAATCTGTTTTTATTTTAGAGTAAAATAAATGAGCCGTTTCTTTTTGCTTTAGCAACACGACTTGCACCACTTTCACATCACCATCTACTGAAAACTTTAATATACTTTATTATATCAGGTTCTAGCTCCACTAGAACTAGTAAAACCACTGCTTTAAGTTTTACCAAAAATAATTCAGGTCTGAGTAGAAAAACCTTCTGGTGTCTCTAGGTGAACATCTTAGTTTGGAGGAATGAAAGGATGAAGATAAACTGACCCAACAGGAGAAAGTAGATGAGAATAAAGATGCTCTTTATTCATTTACATTAGTTTAAAATATCACACAATCAAAATCTACTGTGTGACATTTTCATGTATTAAACCTGAATGATCTGCAGGAAAAAACAAAGAAACTTAAACAGATTGTTGAGAAAAATTCAAAGCTATTTGGATCAAATCTGGTTTACAGTGACTTGTTTTACCAATCAGGGGAAGCAAAGTGTGTCAAATGTTGTCAAAGTTAGCAAAACGAAAAATGATCTCCTTCATTAGCAGATGATCTGAATTTTATGTTTCTACTGTGAAGTTTGAGTTTCAGAGCTCAGCAGGGGGGGAGGAGTTTATTACTTTTGCTTCCTGTTGTAAGATAAATGTTTAATATCTTTTTTTAGCATTTTGCTGCTAGCAAAGTTTCAGGTGAGAAATACTTTCCTGTGCATTTTTATCTCGATCTACTTTGGTTGTAGCGATATTTTTTACACAATACCATTTTCAACACTGCAGTGAGATTTTTTTCAGAACTGACCTGCAGTTACAGATTTTCTCCTTAAACGCCGTAAACGATGTTCTTCCTGTCGGAGTTTCAGCCTGTGAGGCTTTTCTCTGCTTTCCTCTACATTTTTAAGAGTTTATGAAACATAAAGAATAAATGTCAGCGAAGTAAGAGCCCGGCTTTCTGTGCGTCTTTAATCTCCCGTCTTTTGGGACGACGTTGCTCATTAGTGCCGACTGCTGAGTCATTCCTGCGCCGAGTTCGCAGCAAAGGTCGCCGTGACTCGTGGAGAAAGTTAATTATAAAGCACCGCGTTTCTCTGCTGTTTTCACACCTCGGCTGACCCTGCTCAGTCAAACTCTGCTGCACTTTAATCTCCTCCTGCAGAACAACAAACAGCGGCCGCTCCGGGGCAGCTTTCAGAACCTCACCGGACTCGGTTCGGCCCGGATGAATCCCATTTGTTCCCCTATAGAAAACCGGAGCGCTCCGGCTGAACCTGAGGAGTTTCTGAGTCATGGGTGTAGGTTTGGGTATGGACGGCCGTGACATGTCCCGACCAATATTCAAGGGATATAAAATAGTCCCGACAAATTTTTGCCATATTAATTTAAAAAAAAACAACATATGTATTTTTTAACAAAAACAAAATAAATAAACGAAAATCTACATTGATTAGTTTAATATTTCAATATACTACGCAGTGGTAGCATTCATTTTAAAATTCGCTGTTATGAACTATGACGACCCGCTATTGGCTCACAGAACGTGGATCTTCGTTCTCTGATTGGCTGCACCAGGCGGCGGCCAGCTGGCCACACGCGGAACGGAAGCTTGGTCCACGATGCTGACAGTGAACGGGTCTCCTTCTGAGTTTGACATTTATTATGAGTCTCCATGTCGCCACCAAAAAGAAAAGGACGACAGACATTAGAAGTTATTTCGCTACCTCGGCTGTAAGTACAGTGAGGGGACCCATAAGTTAGATATCTATCACGCAACGCATTTGTGGTAAAGTCCGATGTTTAGTAAGGTCAGCACTGAATGTGAGGTAGAATAGTTCTGTTAATTATGTAATATTTTTTCACATAGGATGCTCAGACAGCAAAGCAAGGGACAGAGCAGAACGATGGAGAGGTGGCTGGAGCTTCAGGGCTCCAGGTGAGGTGTTAGTTCTCAGATATGTAATATACTGTGAAATTATCTCAGTAAATATGGCATTTGAAGTTGGTTATTACCGGTCAACAATTGGATCTTTTTCCTGAAGTGCAAGAAGTCATTTTTTGTTCTTATCTGCAATTGTGTTTGTTGTATAATCAGTAGATCCAGAGGATATTTGTTTTGATCTGACTTGTAATGTTTGCTGAATTTTGAAAAGGAAAAAGTAAAATGTTCTTAAACTGATCTGCTGAGCATCACTGTATCTGGTTGCATACACAAGATGTATGATCAAGTTATGGTTGGGAGGAGGGGGTTATTAAGCCAATGTGGTGCCCCCCCTCCATCCCCCCCGCCACCCCACTGGTCAAAAATGGTCGGTGCGGGGAGGGGGGTCAGTAAGTTGCAAGGTCCCACCAAAACTTAGACCAAACCTACGCCCTCGGTCTGAGTCCATCAGTGGCTTGTTTCTGCTCCCAAACAGAAATAACTTCTAGAAAACCACACAGCTATGAGAAACGTTTAAACTTCTGGAGAAAGATTAGTCTGTTGCTTTCTCCAAATATTTGATCATTTCAACTGATTATAAGTCATTTTATCTTCAAATTTTTCATTAGTTTGTGTTTAACCATCCAATTTTAATAAAAAATGGGCATATTACATTACCGTATTTTCCGCACTATAAGGCGCACCTAAAAACCTTCAATTTTCAAAAAACCCGACAGTGCGCCATATAATCCGGTGCGCCTTATATATGGACCAATATTGAGCCACAACAGGTCCTGCAACTACGGTAAGCAGCCGCTGACTTCATTTTCTCCGTAGAAGAAGAAACGGGAAAAGCAGACGCCGACTTCATTTTCCCCCGTAGAAGAAGAAGCGCGCGGTGCAGGCTGGGTTTTGTGTAAAGACCCCACAATGGCTCCTATTAAGAGACACGCTTACGACGCAGAGTTTAAGCTCAAGGCGATCAGTCACACAGTAGAACACGGGATTAGAGCAGCAGCCAGAGAATTTAACATGAACGACTCAGTGGTGCGGAAGTGGAGGAAGCAACAGCTTTTTATTCATTTTGGGAATGAACGGAGTTGTCAGAACGCTGGTTTGTAATCTGTTAATAAAGTTTGACTGACCTATCTGACTATTTTGTCGACGTTCCCTTTAGCGCAGTTCCATCTAATGGATGCATAACGTAAACCCAGCCTCTACTGTAGCGTCTATTCTATGCGCCTTATAATGCGGTGCGCCTTATATATGAAAAAGTTTTAAAATAGGCCATTCATTGAAGGTGCGCCTTATAGTGCGGAAAATACGGTACTTAATTTATTATATTTTGCTAGTTTATTTTATGTAAAACTTGCCGTTGTCTTTTTACACAAAGCAGTAGCTTGGAGACCTAACAGACCAGCACTCAACTGAGAGATTTAAAAGCTCGATGGTGAGCCTGGTGTGTTAGTGACGAGGAATCTAAAATTCAGTCTAGTTTCTGCTCCGGTTCTGACCAGCATTTTTATTCTGAGAAGAGTTTAAATCAACAGAGCAGCTGGAAATGGAAGCAGCTAAAAGTTTACGTTTTTAGTCTCCAGGGTTTCACTGCTTCACAGTCAAAATGTTCTTATGGGAACACAGATGATCAGACTGTTTATGACCGATTCCAGTTTTCAAACAACAAAATGTCATTTTGCTCTGCAGAGCTAAAGCTCATCATCAAACGACTGATTTGTACAATTTGTCACTCATTTGGCTCAGACACTGAGAAACAACTTGCTGCTGCAGCGAATTATCACAACTTAACATGGAGAAAAAACGTTTAAGAGAAACCAGTTTGTTGTTTTCTAACAATCGATGCCTGCAGACATTTTGTCAGATTGACTTTTTCCCATTTAAAATGTCGGTTCAGTTTGTCCAAACGATTCATCACCTCTCCATATATGATCTGTTTTAGAAATGCTCCCTCAATGTTCAGTCATTGTGTCAGAAGATGCTTTCAAGTTACTGATCTGCTCTGGAAACTGGAAGAAAAGCCAACAGTGATTTTAGTTGTTTTTTTTTGTGCACCAAAATGTGATGAAATATTCTCCTGAAGCTCCTTTTATCTAACGCACCATTTGAGTTTAATGATGTAATTGTCTGTTGTTGCAGATGAAGACCGTCTGACCCGCAGGAAGAGTTTTGTGGACACCGTCTCTCTCCAGGTGGACATCATGTCCAGCAGCCTGCCAGATAAGGTCTGACTCATTTTATGACACAAAGTCACTTATGAAAAGATAAAAAAAAGAGTTTTGAAGCTGATTTCTGTCAGAAACATTCCTGTGTAGAGTTCCCGCTGAATCACATTGTTTGGGTTTCTCCATCAGCAGTCGGAGCTGGCTGAGGAGATTACGTTTGAGACCCTGAAGAAGGCCATCGGTGAGATCATCCAGTTCCTCCCGTTTATCACAGAAAATAAATTATTCTAGTTTTATATGTTTAAAGTTGTGATATCATCAGCCTTCTGTTTGTACTGATGTGCTAGTTTCCATTTTGGGCCAAACGGCTCGACTTTGACTGTTCCAGAGGTTTGGTGAGAATAACCCTGGCTGCCATATTTATTTCCAAACAACCCACTGGTTCAGTATTTTCCCTACCTCTGATGAATGTGGGGTTAGTTAGACTTGAAGATTAGCTGAGGAGCTAACAGAGAGAATCCGGTCAGCAGAACCTGACGGCTACTTTTCCTCATAAATGTTACAGTTGAACTCATTTCTCAGTCGATGCTTCTGCTGTTTCTATTTCATCAAAATGTGCAGAACGTTTAGTCAGAATCTGACGTGTCGTATTTTAGTCTCATGAAAGCGATGTGATGGTCTTGCAGATACGACCGGCTTGGAGGAGCAGGAGAGGGAGAAGAGGCGTCAGGTGATGGAGAAGTTCCAGAAAGCTCCGTTTGAGGAGATCGCTGCTCACTGCGAGTCCAAGGTGGGAAACCAGGACGGTTAACAGAACCTGACCTGGAACATGTCATGTGATGGAGAACCGGCTCCTAAAGCCAAACATCTGAACTTTGAAACTCTGTCACCAAACGTTTGTGTGGGTTGGCCGTTCAGTGAACCTCCTGACTCTCTGCTTCCTCCCTGCAGGCCAACATGCTGCACGACCGCCTGGCCCAGATCTTTGAGCTCACCATCCGGTAAGTCTTCCTTTAGAAACAGGAGCTGCAGAATTTTCTTTGTGTTACTGAAACTTAAGCTACATTTTCAGGATTTCCAAAGAGGATTTTTATTATTTAGCACAACATATTAGTGAATATGCCAAAAGATATTTTAGTTGACTTAAACTAACACAAACAATAATGGGGAAAAACAATAACTGGCACTGTATTGTGCACTTATCAAACTAGCTGAAACATACAGAAATTATAGATATAATGTTCTTCATTTTCATGTTTATGAATCCATTTATTAGCCTTTTGAACTGATGTGAAATTATTTATTATTACGGCCCTCCATGTTGCTCCTAGCAACACTTAAACCTGTCGGCAAAAGTTTTGGTTAAACGCCAAAGTCAGTTTGAGGTTCAATAATTAACATTTTTCTGTTGATTCTCCAGTAACCATCAATGTAAATATAATCACAATATCTTTTTAATTTGGCACCTAAAAATTAACCAAAGTATGAAAAAACTAAAACTACTATTATAACGAATTAAAACAACTAATAAAGACAAGCAATCACACTCTAAAAACTAATTAAACCTCACCGAATCTGACAAAAGTCATAAAAAAATAGAACGAAAAGTCAGAAACCATGACACCCCGGTAATAAACCAGTTAAACCAGTTTGGGATGTTTTTTCTCCATAATGATGCATCTTTTCCCGGCAGGCCGCCGCCCAGCCCGTCCGGCGTGGTGTCCATCTCAGCGGGTCACACCCAGCATCCGTCCGTTCCCGTCTACGAGATGAAGTTCCCGGACCTGTGCGTCTACTGAACGACTCAAAACATCAACAAAGGCGACCTCCGCTTTTCCTCCAATCAGAGCGCTGCCAGGCGGCAGGGAACCAATCAGAGACTCAGACATGCGGCGGGCTGAACCGGCTGCACGTCGTTTCTCTGATTCACGTCCCTGAACCCAAACGGTCCAACAGAACAAAACCCGAACAACGCAAACCGCTTTACGCTCCGTGTCGATGCTCAAGCTTCACGCCGTGTAGAAAAACTAACCGATCCTGTTGGATAAAAACCACCTGCAGGTTTTAACAGCAGAGGATCCAGTAGATCATCCGATACGTCGACCCGATCGTCTGTATTTACTCGTAAAAAACCATCAAATCGAATCCGTTCAGTTCAAACGGCTCATGGTTGGTGAAACGGATCCAGCTTTTATTCCTGAAGCTTTTTAAGGATTTGAAGATTTACAAAATCACAACTTTCACAATGATTCTTGGATTAAAATTAGGCAAAATTTGCAATGTCTCAGTATTTGTTCAATCCAGGAAGTCGGTGAAATGGGATTTTGTCTGACAGATTTTCCAGGAATAACTTAGAAATAAACTCAATTAGTCTCGTTTTTCCTGAAACAAAGTAGAGAACAAAATGATAAAAATGTTCAGTTTCCAAATATTTCACAGCCAGATGATAAGGTAATTTTCAAAATGACATTTTTTGAGAACCACGTAGGGTCCAAAAATAAATCTTTTACAGATTATAATGAATATTGTGATGTTAAAATTAATGTAATTCAACAAGTTTTCTTGTTTGAATCTTCATTTTTTTCTGCCCTCTGTGTTCATAGACTAAAATAAATTTTTCTTGATCTCAAACACAACCATTAGAAGAGTTTGTGTAAAATTAATTCATATTTAGGTTTTTAAGGATAAAGTAAAACCTTGACATATTTTCCTTTGTCTTGTGAACTATGATGAAATATTTTAGGTCTGATGGAAGAAATATTTCTTCAGAGTTTAATGTTTGACCAAAATAAACAGAAAAGCTTCAACTTTCATGCAGAAATATGAAGAATTACAATTTTTATGAACCTTGAAATAAAAATCCAATATGGCTGCCACATATTTAACCAAGTGGAAACAACCGCAGTCATAATTCATTTTTTTCCACTTACTTACCCGCTCTGTTCGTCACGCGCCAACATAAACACCGTCATGCAGTTCAGCACCTGGACACCAGGGGGCAGTGCATCACAATTTATGGACTTGAAGCGCTAGCTTGTTTGGCTCCTGCCTGACCAGCTAACTGGCTAAAGATGCGACACTTTCCCACTATAACGTCGTATTTACGGCACCATGGTGGTTTTAGGACGGCTCTACCAAAGAGTTCGCTTCCAGTTATCGGTTCACCAGGCGAACCGGGATTAAATTCGCCGGATTAGTTCCAGATTAGAAGGTATGTGACCCGCTGGGCTTCATCAACCCTTTAAATCAAAACTGCATCGATATTCCTGGATTTTCTTAAAGCTGGTTTGAAAAGCTGTAAAATCTTAGAGCTTGTTGTCATGGCTACTAAACCCAAGGGTGTAAAGTTTGCAGAAGTGGGTCGGTTCGGAGTGTGGAGGTTCCTGAGGTTCCGGTCGGGCTGCAGCTGGTTTTGGTTACCAGAATATTCCTCCGGGCTGAAGGTCAGACATGAGCGAACGATCCGGGACACATCGAGCTGATCTGATCCGAATCGTTTCCCGGTGGTACCGTCGTACGTTGGGCTCGTCGTGGTTCCTGAAAAGTGAATGTTGATGGTTTTTATTCACCAGCCTGAGCCCGTTAAAGCTGAACTGCGCACTGGTTTCATTACTTTAACTAGACCAAAACCAGCAGAACATCCGTTGGGACGCGTTCAGAAAGAACCGCTGACTGTCGCTGAGTTCGGGTCCAAAAGATGGAAACGGATTAACGTGAGTTCCTGAAGGTGCAATACCAACTATGACCACTAGGAGTCGGTTTCAGACCCAAACATTATTTACTAAAGTTAAAGCAGCAAATAGAGCCCACAGGATTAAATATGCTGGAAAATAAAAGTTTGTCCTGTGAAACTTTGAGCTTCGTTTCTGTTCCTGAATAAAATCTATAAGTAAATATTTCACAGATTTTTCAAATGCTTTCTAGCTCCTTGATATTCGGTCTGGTACGTCTCCACCAGCGTCTTTCCATAATCTTGGTGGCTGATATGAAAGGTTCTGGGCGATGTTTCAGTTTTTACCTGAGGTTCCCTGAGTTCTGGGACGGACGGGCTGCTTTCCTGCCTCCAAGAGTTTGATCTCGACTCGATCGACATCGTTGTCTAGTCTAGTAATAGTTTATCTGTGCAGCCGTCAGGCGGGTCGGGCAGGTTGAGATCGTCCACCAGCTTCTGTACAGAAACCTGATCCAAACTCGGTCCGTTCAGATCGAACCGGAGCAAACGGATCCGTTGGTGAATCCCGACCTTCCCAAACTAACCACATGATTCGTTCTCTAAATATAAAACACTGTAAAACCTGATCAGTCTAGAACCCGACGTGTCACCGCCCGGCCCAGTCCGGTCCGGTCCGGTCCGGTGACTGGCTTGTTTTAGACGTGGCTGGAAAACGTGCTGATTGTCGCTGACGCAGCAGATCGTATATTTTTGTACATTTTATGCATCACATGGTTCAGTTGCTGCCTGGTGGAGATTTCAAACATATCACTGAAAAAATGCTGAATCATCGTTTCTTGTTTGTTGTCGTTTAGCATTTGGATCATGAATCTTTGTCTCTAATCATAGAAATTATTTTTGACTAAAATGAGCTGTTATGGAAAGATTTTTAATTTAGAGCTAAACCTTTTCACCAAATTGTCAGACATGTCAAACACCAGCACAGGCCTCCGGCTTCAGACCACTGCTTGATTTTTGCACATGAAAGTTTGTCAGTATTAGCGGCTGAGTGCAGGAGAGACCAGCTCTGGCATTTCAAACCCAAACGGATCGCGGTTCCACATGTTTGCACTTAAAACGGTTCCGAGGCACAAAAACAGCACAACGGAAATGTTTTTACTCTGAATGTTCAGCCCGATTAGACCGGCCTTACTGTGGGACGCGCCCAGGATGGAGCCGCTCGTTTCCACGGCAACAGCGAAACCTTCTCGTTTTATTCGTCTGTGCTGCAGCAGTCTGTATTCTTGTGCCAGTTTTAGAGAAACGTCTCGTCTCTGTTCACCTTCAAAGATAAAACGCTGACGCTCAGAGTTGTTGTTCAGTGATTTATGACCACTAGGTGGCGCCAAGGCTCAGCTCTTCCTGCAGGTTCAGGAAATGTCGTCGTTTTTGTTCTGGACTCACTGATCTGAAGATGATTGGCTTTTATGTTCTCTCGTCTCATTTCCTGAACCTGAGCTGCAGCAGAGCCTCGGCGTTTACGATAATGTCTCAGAATGTGTTGAAATTTTATGTTGGAGATTCAAATAAAATGTTTCTATTGAAGTTTTTGAGTTGTAAACTTTTCTGTGGTTGGTTTAGTTTTCTTCTTCCTCCTTCTCCTCCTCTTCTTCATATTCCTCCTCCTCCTCCTCCTCCTCTTCCTCTCCCGGTCCTCCCGCCGGTTGTCTGTCTTGGTTCTGAATCCCACCGACCGTCTGCAGCTCTTCGGTCTCGGCTCTCGATGTTCCAGCAGGAGTCGGCGTCTCTTCATTTATTACATCAGAACTTTGATCACTGCAAACAATGAAATTTGTTTTAATTAAATATTAAAACGTCTTCTGTAGAAATAAAATTGTTTTGGCGCTACACACTAAAAAAAATAGCATTTTATTAATTCCAACAGTAAAGAATTTTCTATGAAGATTTTATCTCCTACTGCAGATAAAGGACTGGCTGCTTGTAAGTTCTTCCCAGGACCGACTTCCACTAATAAAACATTAGAAAATTCCTTTAACTGGACCTACAAGAAGGTTCATTGCACTGAGGTGGAACAGAACATGGAAAAGGAAATGGACCCGATCAGTCAGCCCTGAGGTTCTCCGTATCTCACCTGTCTGAATACTGAGCAGAACTCGTCTCAGGCTCCTCAGACTGGCTGGGTTTGCTCTCCTCACTGGACCGGGCCGGTTCCGCTGCGGGTTTGGGGGGCCTGGCGGCCCGGCGGCAGGGCGGCGCCGGTCCGCGGCAGCGCTGCGACGGCAGGCTGTGGTTGAAGTGCGCCGCAGCCATGCACTGTGCTGTGGTTTTATCACACACACACTGCAGTTTGTCGCACACTGTGATGCCCCGACCTGCAGATGAAACGGAAACGACGATGATTCAGAATCTGGACGACATCAGAACCTCCTGCAAACACTTTCAGAACCTTCATGACTTATTAAAGCCCTGATGGAGGACGGGGGAAAGTGATTTCTATGTTCTGAGACACTTTGCTTCCTTAAACAGAACTGGGTTCCAGGAAACAACCTGTGAAATATTAAAGTTTGACCAGGAGAAACTACCAGGAGTGAAGCAGTCAGTATTTTCTCTCAGCGCATCGTCTGAACTCCTGGTTCTGGGTTAATAGCAGGAAAAGCAACCTGCACTTCTTATGAAAGCATTAAACTGAAAGTCACATCTTTGAACGTAAACAAAGGAACCGGTTGGTCCCGGGTTGAGCTCAGAGAACGCAGCCTGTGGGGTCAAAGTTCACACGTTACAGAAAGCAGGTTCCAGGTTAAAAACAGGAACGTTCCAGAACAGAAAAAAAACAAAAAACTGTTTTTAAAGGCATTTTGTAAACCTGACAGAAACCCGGGAGTTTCTGTAAACTTGGAGAAAAAATCTGATAGAAACAGTCGAAGGCAGCGATGCATTCTGGGAAAAAAACTTTTCTGAAGCTGACCTGTTGCTTCCCAACAAGTTTCATCAAAGTAACCTCTAAATACTTTTATTTTGAAATGGACATAATTCCTGTGTTGTAAGCAACGCTTCATAATCCTCTCTGCGTTCTGATTCATGCTGAATATGAAGAACTTTATCTCGGCGTTAAAACGGGACTCACATCGCAGTTTGTTGCGGCTCTCGCAGGAAATGTGAGCGTTGAGCTTCCTGTCGGCTCGGCAGCCCAGGGAGTCGATCTGTTTCAGGCAGCAGCGATGGAAGAAGCAACATCTGAGGAGCAGAGCAACTTTCAGGCTGCAGCTCAGAAACTGTCACTGAATTATGCAGGAAGTAATTATTAAAAATGCTGGGAGTCGTTACCATAGATACAGTCTCGTTATCTACTTACATTTTAACTGTTTAGTTAACTTAAGAAAATATTTGCCTCCAAAAAACAGCAGAAAGAAAGAAAAAATCAGGAACAAGAAATGAGTTAAAAAACTTTTGGAAAAAATACACGACCTTAAATTTATTATTTAATGTTTCTGCATTTAAGAATAAATTTTTCAACTTTTACCAAACATTTTTCTCTGAGAAAAATTTCAGCAATTTCAAGTTAAAGGCAAAAAATTCAAAATCAGTAAAAATCTTTCACAAAGTTTGTATCAGATACTTATTTTAATAATGTTTTAAAACATTAATATTTTAGTAGCAATAAATATTTATATAATTAAAACATTTAAAATGCTTATATTCACAATATTTGATTATGAAAATAATACTTTGTTAGAATGCTTATTAATATTTAAGATGTTTATTTTTTAATATTCACATTTAATACACTTAGACATGTTTATTTTTTATACAATTTATTTTAAATTTTTACAATTTTGTGCCCATTCATCAAAGAGAAAATTACATTTTAAATATAGTTATTTTTCAGTAATTATTACTATTTTTCCTATTAAATCTGAAAACAGGTCAGGCTTGGAGATGTTAATGATTTCTAAAAAAATCTAATTATACATAAAGTTAAAAAAAAATCAATAAAATACTGAATAAATGTAATTTTTAAAGGCACTCTGCAGTAGGATTTATTTGTGTATTTTATGTAAATAAATTCCCATGGGGCCGTGCTCACCTGTCCAGCTGGTCCAGAGGAAGCCCCGCCCCTTCCTGTCCGCAGTAGCAGCCGTACATCTCGTACTCGTGCGGACATCGTCCCGTCAGGCAGCGCAGCATCTCCCCCAGCGCCGGCATCTCTCTGCGGCTCCGGCCGTCGCTGCTGAACACGCTGAAGGAGGAGCTGCATTCTGATTGGACGAGACATTCAGCAGCTCATGCGTTAAACGCCTCACCGCCAGCGATTGACGTCCTGAGGTCAAAGCTGCGGCTCACCTCGGCCGCCCGGCTGCTGGATGTCGGTCAGACCGACGGACTCCAGCAGAGACCAGGCGAAGAACGGCACCGCCCTCTTCGGACCTGGCTCCGCCCCTAATGACAAACATTAGCATCACCTCCTCTGAGACACTTAATCTGAGATTTATGAGCTTCCCTCTGACCGCCACTAAAGGGTCAGAGGTCATCTGATTATGCTCCTCAGACAATTCACTCTGTACGAAGTTCTCATGTGACGCCACACTTCTAACTTTGTAGCTGGCAGCCATCTTGGTAGGTATCTGTAACTGTCATGACAGTTGTTATGGTTCAATCTTGACAGTAGCCATTTTGTTGATACATTTGTCTCTTGCAGATTGGTCAGGCATGTTAATACAAAGTCTTTTAATCGTCTAGAAGTCATGGTTCATCTAAGCTTTGTGCTGCGCTGCCTACCAAGATGGCGGTTCAGTGACTTCTGGTTCACTTCTGGTTTTATGGGTTTTATGTATGAAACCCTGAGCTGCGTCCTGTTTAACAGCCGTACCGTCTTCCTCCTGCGAGCCTTCCTCCTCCTCCTCTTCCTCGTCCTCCTCCTCCTCCTCACAGAGAGGCGTTGTCGTCGCTGTGATTGGTGGAGATTTCCCAGCTGACGCTGAGCTTCCTGTGGGTTTGTTCTGGGCGATGGTTGGAGATGCGGGTGACAGAAGCTCCACACCTGCAGCAGGTTAAAGGTGAAGATCAAAGATTCCTGATTCTCTTGAACCAGGTGGAGATTTTCACCGAGGCTCCAAGTCCGAGTTCAGCCGTCCAACAGGAAACCCAAAGCTGTTCTTTTCTTTAACAAGTGTTTCTGTTGACCTGTTATTCAGTCGTGTTTTAACTCTCTGTCTGAAGTCCAGCAGGAATGTTTGACCATTCCTGATGTGATCAACCATTTAAGAGTATAGAGTAGAAACGATCTGCAAACATGGATGAAGCCACTCCACATCAAACAAACACAAAAACCAAACAGAAAAACGCTGCAAAGAAAAAATGCCTCAATTATAAGGAATAGAAGCAACAGGAAAAATGTAACAAACAGAAAAACGGCTGCAAAATCCTCCAGACCACTAGGGGACATCAGTCACCAATATTACCAGAACTGGACCTTATCAACAAGCAAGAGGGAAAAAATATTCTAAATTTTGATTTCAGAAGATTAAAGTCATAATTTTGAGAATAAGTCAGATTTTTTCTTTTCATTGGCCCTAATCTCCTTCCGTACATAAAGACAGGAAGTTCAGAAGAAAGAAAAGGTGCGTTATGTTTCATGGCCATTGTAAATATTAGAACAAATAGGAGTAAATTTCTACCAATAAAATTTGCTGTTTTAAAAAAAAAAAAAAAAAATCAATTTGAAACTCAATTTTCATTCCAAAGATTTTTTAAAAGATTTTGGAGAATCTGAAAAAAAAAACTTTTCAAGCAAATTTTCAACTTTGTAGATTTCTAAGATTAATCTTATGATAATTTACTCCTTCTTTGTTTTTCTATCTACATTTTCCCTAATACGACGTTGAACTTTTGCAATATTATAGAACAGCAGTGTATATATGTAGGTGATATTACCCTCCAGACCACTAGGGGGAGTCCAGTGTAGCTAAAATCACCTCTGTCAACATGCTGCAGTTCTATAGTACAGTGACAAACTGAATCCTGTTAAATCATGGCATCCTGTCTTTCCTGAGGTCAAATCCTGTAATATTTTGTTGCTGACTCCCCCTAGTGGTCTGGAGGACTAAGAAGCAAGTTTGCAGAATTTTCCCCTTTTGCTTCCATTTCCTGCAGTATTATTTGTTTTGGAGTTTTTTTATCCTTCATGTGTTTGCAGCTGTTGAAACATTTATCTTCCTGAACAACCGAACATCGTGTTCTGCTCCTCAGCACGTCTCTAAGGCCGAGTCCAGCCGTCTACAGAGGAAACAGGAAGTACAAGTGAAGAGACCCTCAGATGACCTCAGACCTGCTTCCTCCTTTGAAGGTGCAGCTGGAGCTAACGTGAAGCTCTCCTCCTCATACAGACACATTCACTGCTAGAAGCAGCTTATTAATATTAATGTTTCGCCTGATAACTGCCAGGATTCCCAGCTCAGCTGTCCCAGAGCCTCAGGGCGTCATTACAGACCCAGTCAAGAGGAAAACGGTTTCTCCACCTGCTGCAGGTTTTCTACCTGGCAGGGAAACGGCGCCGGATGACCCGGCAGCTCAGAACCTGATTTTATGAAGCTGCACAAAGAGCAGAACGGATGCTGGAACATTTCCTGCAGACTTCTGGGTTCTCCTGAAACCAGTGAGTTATGAACAGTTAAACCCAACATGACGGGAAAATCTCAGGCCACTTTCTCCTTATTCCACATTCATACAGAGTTTCAATGTTGAACCAACAGCCAGACATTAGATTAGCTCAATTCATTTTTACATTATAAAATGTTTATATAATAACTAAAACATTAATTTTATTTTCATTTGCATCATTTTCAGTGGTTTTGTTAACAGAACGTTTACCGGTTCCATCCAGCAGCGTGTTTCTCAGAGATGCTGAGGTGAGAACCGACGGCGCGGCGCCAGCAGCAGGAATCTGCGTCTGATCCATCCCATAATAAACACCAGCAGGTCTCCGTGGAGACGGCGGCCCGTTTGGGGTCGCTCCTTCATGGACCAACTGGACCGGATCTGCAGCAGATTCAGAACTTTTCAGCTCTAAAATCCAACAGTGGGAAGAGTTTCATCAACCTGAGCAGTGCAGCTCCTCTGGGCTGTGTGCTAAGCCCCGCCCTTTTCACACTTCAGACCAATCACTGCTCATCAGTCTGACATCAAACTAGGTGACGATCCGGTTCTTAACAAAACAAAGACAATTGTTGTGGTTTTCACCAGCCTCCTAAAAATGGTGAGGAAATGGAAACTGTTGATGACATCACACTGCTCAGCAAAACAACCTGAGATAAATCATTAGCACCTCCCACCTGGTGAGGGAAGAAAAAACTTTTCCTCCTCAAACTCAAAAAATCTAAACTTCCACCCCTGTTCTGAAGAAGAATCTGGAGCTGCTCGTTTCAGCTTTTCATTAAAACTAAAACAGAAACAGGCAGATCAGAGTCTGGTGTAATTTAACCATCTCACTTTTACTTCTGAGCATTTCTGACTCAATCAGGACGATTTAGAAAAACTTTAATGAACACTTCATCTGTAACAAATACATTCTAACATAAGCTACATAAAAGCTCCAAAAATGTAACGTGAATTCTAAAAAAGTAACATTTAAGTTAAAAAAAGTAACTAAAGTTCCAAAATGTATCATGTTAATTATAAAACAGCCACATGAACCACTTATTAGAATCAGTAAACATAATATCTGCATTAAAGTGCAAACATGCATCTAAAAAAAGACAGACTGGTTTCTATGTTTTTCTGGCTCACCGGGGCTCGTTGGACTTGTTGGACCCGTGAGGCTCGTTGGACTTGTTGGACCCGTGAGGCTCGTTGGACTTGTTGGACCCGTGAGGCTCGTTGGACTTGTTGGACCCGTGAGACTTGTTGGACTCGTGAGACTCGTTAGGCTGATTTCTGCAGGACTCTGGGTCATCTGATCTTCAGCTTGGTCCTCCCACTCCACTTCTTCTGCCTCTTTCAGGCCTGGAGATGCAGAGATTGGAAACGTCTGAGCCAAGTGAGTCACTCAGTGGGAAGAAAAATGATTTTTGGTGCCATGAAAGCTGTGGGACCAGCAGCTCCAAATGGAATAATTAGCAGCTCAGGAAAAAGATCAAGAAACTAAAAAACAGGAGATTTAAACGGTTACCATTAGAGACCAAACTCTGGAGTTTCTGCTGTTCTCGGTTTCTCTCGGCTGCCCGTTCCTCCCACTCCTCTGCAAGAAAAGATTTACATGCAGTGAAACTCCAGTTAAATATTCAGGAGAAACATTTTCAGTTAAAATCTGTTTCTGTTGCTCATATTAAGCTCATTTTGTCTGCAAACGTCCCAGCGTGGCGCCGCTCCTCTCTGATCCTACCAGGACGAGTCCGGAGGACGGTCGGTTCTGGTGGTCCGGTGATGAATCCTCCGTCCAGCCCAGCCGGATTACTTTGGCTTTCCACAGTACCGCTCATGGCCCGGTCCGGTTCTGATGGTTCAGAGGATGTAAAAGTGAAAAAGTAGACAGTAAGATTTGGTAAAGAACCAAGATTAAAAATGATATACATGTCAATTCCAAAAATCATCATATACTATCATATACTATCGTATACTATCATATACTGTGCTATACTGTCATATACTATCATATACTCCAGCTGCCATAGAAACCTGTAGCTCAGCTCAGTGAGGTAAATATATAATGTATATATATATATATATATATATATACACATATATAATGTTTGTTCAATACTTTGGTCAGTTTTGCTGTTTAATGCTTAGAAAATAAAGTTGTCTTGGTTATTTTTATCATTTTATTTCATTAATACATTCAATTATGTTTTCCTAAAACAATACAACATATTAACTAATTAGATTATTATGTAATTATGGATAAATATAAATAATACACAAAGAATGTGATGTTAAACTGTGATTATTTCCTCTCAAGTTAAGCAGAAGTTTATTATTATTATTATTCAGAATCCTAAAGTGTGTGAATATTTTTCCTGTGGATCCTGGAAGCGGGATGTTTACCTGCGGGCGGCGGGGCGGCGCTGGACAGCCGCTCTGCTGCTGTGAGAACATCTGGAAAGAGGAAGGATGAGGTCAGTTAGAGTCCAGGCAGGAACAGCAGTTGGACGTTAGCAGGATGTTGAGCTGCGTTCGTCCTTCAGAGGTGGAAGAATCGTCGTGTTCTGGTCGGTCCAAACAGAGGCTTGCTGCAGGACGCCTGCGTCAGTTTTCACAGAGAAAAGCTCAGACCTCCAGCAGGCTTCACTAACTTTTCTCTGTGAAGTTGACTTCTCCACTTCAATGACCTCCACTTCAACTCAGACTGAGAGCAGCTCAGCCTCTTCCTGCAGCTATATTTAGACACTCTGCTCTGTGAACCAATGATTTTTCTCTTCCCAGATGAACGTGGGCAGGAAGCTGCAGGATGAGACGTCAGGAGGTCGTTGTTTTAATTGGCTGAGGTGTGAATCAGCCGCTTCCTGCGGTCTGACCCTCTCCAAACGTGACGCACCGTCCAGAGACGAGTGGAGGCTCCGTCCTCTCAGGCTCACCTGTTCTGTTGAAGACGCCGTCAGCCTCCGCCACGCCGCCGCCGAGCCAATCTGAAATGAGAACCTGACTTATGACAGATCCCAGCCGCTGACCGGACTCCGACCCGGATCAAGAAGAGAGGAGGAAGATGTGAAAATGAGTCAAGCTGCTGCAGAATCCGGGCCCCAATTAACAGAACCGGAATTTAACTGGAAAATGTGTCTTTTATTGAAAGAGCAGCATCAAACCCAGAAGGAGAATTGTGGATTTCCACAATTTCAGAAACTAAAACATAAACCATTCAGGAACTTCTGGAGCACCAGTGAAACCAGTCAAACACCAGCATCCAGTGACCAGAAATCTGCAGCCGCCCACTAAGAGTAAAGGTTAAGGGTCAGATGACTTTACCCCTTTACTAAGAGTAAAGGTTAAGGGTCAGATGACTTTACCCCTTTACTAAGAGTAAAGGTTAAGGGTCAGATGACTTTACCCCTTCTACATTTATGTTTTATTTCTCAAACAGCCAAAGAGGCGTATTTGATTCCACAGATGCCAGGTGATGCATATTCTACACATACTGAGGATCATATTGTAGCAATTTGCTGCCACCTAATGGTTGGAACCTAATCTGACTACTTGCAATCTAAATACATAAATCAATATTTGTAGCTTGTAAAATTAAACAGTAACAAAAAACTGCAGTAGTTTGGGTTATTTAGCCTGTCAAAGAAAAAAAAGTTAATTTTTCAAAGTTATTCATTTATAAATGTCTCAGTTTGATGCTAAATATTTAGATCAGATATAAATATTTAGCTTGAAGTGGTTTAGCTAAATACTTAATTAGCTAAATATATAGTTTATTTAACTGGTAAACTAAATACTTAATTTGGAGCCAAATACTTGGTTAGCTAGCTAAACATTTAGTTCAAAGTTACATATTTATCTTGCTAACTAAATGTTTAGCTCAAACCTAAATATTTAGTTTGTCTCCAAACAAAAGTTAAACTTGCTAGCTCTGTGTAGCTAGTTAGCTAGCTAAATATTTAGTTTGTCTCCAAACAAAAGTTAAACTTGCTAGCTCTGTGTAGCTAGTTAGCTAGCTAAATATTTAGTTTGTCTCCAAACTAAAGTTAAACTTGCTAGCTCTGTGTAGCTAGTCAGCTAGCTAAATATTTAGTTTTGTCATTTATGACTATAACTTAAAAACAAACCGTGACATTGTGGTAACATCCAAACTAATAACAAAACCTCTCAGTTTAGCATCTGCTTGACAAAAAAAAACAAAACTAAAACACTGAGCGTCATTGTTAATAAATTAAACCAGTAAAAAGTTTACGGACGAGTCTGTGGCTGGAAACCAGTTTAAAGATCAACCAATTCTACCACCAAGATGTAAAATATAACGTCAGATGAACCTTGCTAAGAGATTTCCAGTAATAATAATTAGTATTAGTAATCATCCTAACAGTTTGCTGTGAAACTGAGATCCAACCCACCTGGAGCATTTCCGGCGGAGCAGGCGGCCTCCGTCAGGCCCCTCAGACTCGGGTTGTAGCGGCTCCGCGTCGCGCAGTCGATGGCGGCTCGGTCGCATTCACAAAATTTCTGCTGACACGCGTCGCCAACGTCTGCAGGAGAAAGAGGAGCCATGAACCCAAATCCTCAGGAAGAATCTCCGGGTTCTGTTCGGTCTGAGACTCACCGCAGCTGCTGCTTTCTGCGGAGCAGGAGAAATTATACGGAGGCAGCGGCAGCGGCTGCCTGCAGGGGGCAGCACTCTGGTAGCACCGCCTGTGAGCTGCACAACAGCTGCAGCAGAAGAAAACAACAAAAAGCTACTGAAACCTGACCAGGTATCATTTCAAACCGGTAGCAATACTTCAACGTTATTATTTTTACTCACGTAAAAGTAAAAAGTACCATTCAAGAAATTACAGAAGAGTAAAAAAGTATTTGGTTAAAGGTTTACTCAACTACTGAGTAACTGATCAAATGATCAATTATTTAATGTCTAAAAATTACATAATCAGATGGATCGAAATATAAAGTTAAGTGGAAATTTTAGTATTTTAAAGGACAAAAATTACAATAATTCATACAAATAACAGAACATAACAAAATCAGGCAAAATAAATCTTTCCCAGATCAGTTTCTTTCAATAAAAAACATATTAAACTTTAACAAACACTGCAGGTGTGTGTCTGTCTGGTGAACTTTTGGTTAAACCACATTTGTTTTTCATTCAGTGGGTAGAAAATCCAGAAATTTTACTCAAATAAGAGTAGAAATACGTCGTAATAAAATTACTCATGTAAAAGTAGAAAGTACAGCGTAGTAAAAATACTCCTTTTTTCAAAAAACTTACTCAAGTAAACTCTGTTTCCAACCAGAAGAAAATCAAATTTACAGAAGTCTTGGTATTTCTAATCATTGTTGCAAATTTTTCTTCTGCTTAAAATGTGTTTAGATGAGCATCAAAGTTTACAGATTCTCCTCTCATCCCTAATGGATCAGATGAGGATCTGAGAATCATCTGGGTTTTGTTTACGTGTCCAGAGGATCCACCGGGTTCCCAGACGCCACATGTCTGCAGGAGCAGCCGTAGTCCTCCAGGTCCCGCGGACACAGCCCTGATGCACACCGCAGCCTGGACACGAAGCTCAGCAGCGAGGGGAAGTTATCGAAGACGGCGTGGAGCCAGACGAAGCGCAGACCCAGACAATCTGACGGAGGAGAGAGAAGACGGAGCTGGTCCAATTAAAATGAAACTTCAGCAGATTTCTGTCCGTCCCACAGGTGATCCCGTCTGCTGGGTTCATGGATGATTATTACAATCAGTCTCACAAAAAATTAATCTATAATAATCATTTTGTAATAATCAGTAGCTTTGTTTTCTCACAGCTGCACAACTTGGGTTTAAATGTTAATATTACTTCAAAAGGGATTTAAATCATCTTTCTGTGTGATAATTAAAGTAGATTTTTGTGTGTTTTGAAACGTTTCATCATATGAAACATTTTTCTGTTGGCAACGTGGCTCACTCCTCACCGTCATCTGATTTATTCAGAGGGAAAAAACTAAATGTTATTTCTTCTTTCAAAAATCACTGATGACAAATTTATTGGCATCAACAACAAGTGCTATCAAAATAAATAAAGTAACCATTTTTAAAACCTTGCTTTACTAAATGAGTAATCTTTGATTCTCTGGAACATAAATATGATGTTCAAATTGGGAAAAGTTTTCTTTATCTCCACGGATTCAGCCAATCAGTACAAAGGAAAACAAATGCAGCCTCTGGATTGGCTGCTTTGTAAAAGCCAACCAATAATGTGTCATTAAACATTAAAAGTAAGCTTTTCAGCTTCCCAGGCTGCGTTTTCTTTAGAATATTTTAGATTTGCTCTGTGAAGAAAACAGGCGGACGTCCGCCGAGGCTCTTCAGCATCAAACTCTCCTGGTGGGTCTGCTGAAAAACAAGTCATGAGACCCGTTAAGTACGGTGGAGGAGGAGTGATGCTGTGGGACTGTTGCTCTGCCTCCTCAGACTGCATAAGTTCAGATTTTAAATAAGAATCACCTTTGACAGAAAAACTGAAAATGAGTCATTAGTCAGCAGAAAAATGCTCCAAACGAGTTAACAGAACATTTTCTTAAACATTAGTTTACTTTGATGTTTATTATCTGTCACTTGGTGCCAATAATTGTTGAGGTTGTTTTTAAATTAAATATTATCCAAAAGAGAGAGAGAAAGAAAACATGAACTATGACTCCACATCAGATCCAACCAGAACATTAAAGAAATTAATGTTCTGACATTTTAGAACTGATTATCATTCTAAAATGTGCTTCTCTCTGTTTAAAATAGTTTTTTTTCTTTGAGTAAATATCAGCTAATTAAAGTAATTAAAGTAAAGATGAAAGTCGTGAAGGAAACGTTTCTCCCTGCAGGCTGTGATCCGGCTCGACCCGCTGAACCTTCAGCTCCACTCGTTCATTAGGATTAATTCAAGCAGCTGTGTGGTGACCGTTAATATGCCTGAAGTTTATTGTTCCAAATAAAAAATAAAACAATAATAATAGAGGATGATTCTCACCAATTACATGACCTGCGTCTCGGCTGCTGCCCTCTGGGTCCGGACAGAACGCGGCGCTGCCGGAGAGCGCTGCAGAAAAACAAGAGATTTAATTCATGCAACATTTAACACATCAGCAGTTAATTGATTAATCATTGTGTGATTAGTGTAATTACACAAATAAAGGAAAGCGTGAGGGCAGAGAGGGAGCAGGCAGCCTAGAGCTCAGTGATTGGGTGAAACTCACTGCAGGAAGCCGCCGGCAGCATGAAGATCCACAGCAGAAACATGATGAGATCCTGCCGAGAAAATCTGACTGGAAAAACATTAGAACCACAATAAAACAAGAACAGATGGAGGAGCCTCAAAATGAAAACTAAAAAAGCTTTTATTGGAGAAAAATGGCAGCTTCAGAGCAGCGATCCGCCCTGCACCGGCCCGTTAAGGTGGCGCCTTCCAATGGTTAGCTTATGAGACGGTGACCCCAAGGTCACCATCTCTGACCCCAAACACCGTCACCTCCAGGCTTCCTCCGGAAATAAAAGGCAACAAAATGGACATAAAAATCAGCTTTACTGGAGCCAGACAGACACGTCAAAACATTTACTGACATCTTCTGATACTGATGTTAGCACCGATATATCGTGCTAACAGTTACAGTGCTACGCTAACATGGTATTTAGCAGAAGCTAATGCTAAAACGCTTTAGCACCACAGTATGTGGTAGAAGCTAATGCTACATGCTATACAAACATCACTAGCGGAACAAGTCAGCATCGGGCCGGGGGGCGGGGCTAATCACCCACCATGTGTCAGTGACATCACAGGATTTGTTTTTGCGCAGCTACCAGGACGGTTTACGCTTCAGGAAGTGGTTCAGATTTCTGCCATGTTTCAGTTTTATTGATGTTCAGTTTTACCTAAATTCCTGCTACAGTTTGTTTAGGTGAAGTTTCCTGTAATGTTTTTATTTGGTGCAGAGAGAACATGAAGCCAGAAAACCCTCCATAGTCGGCTTCATCACAGCCATCAGGGAGGAGGAGGGAAACATCGCAGCTGCTTCCTGCCGGGCTGTAACAGAGACCTGCATTTACTCCAGCATCTCACACCAGCTCCATAAATTACCCCCATCACCATAACGATTACTGCTGCAGCGCCAGACGAGGCCTTCAGCGCCCGCTGCATCAGCGGTTAGTGGCTCCAAACCGCTCAGCCCACCTGTGGCTCTGCTGCACGACACCAACAAGTGGGTTGCTGATGCTTCACAGAACCGTCTGGATTTCACCTGGAGCAGGAAGCGATATCACTAACGGGGGGCTAACGCTAACGCTGCTACACTTTATCTTTAATGGCAGCTGAAGACCCTGAGCCTCCGTGTTAATGGAGACGGCGGCTGCTGAGGCAACAGGAGCTCCAGCTTTACCTCCCCAGTTTATATCAAACAAGATAAATACAACAGCCTGAGTTAGCATGCTAAATGCTAATCATGAAATGATCCGATAGGTTTGTACTTTGGACATTTCGGCACAAACGTCTGATACCAACAGCCAAGCACGGTGGTGGAGGAGTGATGACTGAGGAGGTTGAGCTGCACCTGCATGCACAGCCCTGCATACTGTCTGTAATTTAATCCAGATTCTACACCTAAACAGGAACAAATCCAGCTGATTTAAGACAAGATGGCAAAAATCAAGCACAAACTAAAACTGAAGACATATTTTAGAAGAATTTAAAGAAATTCACGTTTGGACTTTGAGAAATTTTCCTCATTTTCATGTAGTAAACATTAAACTCCAATAAAATCATGTTGCCACCAGTGCAGAGCTTCCTCAACAATGGCAGCAGGTGAAGAAAGGGAAGTAAAGAAACAACTTCTGTCCAAGGAAACCATGACTGACTGGAACAGAAATACCTGGACGGAGAGCGGAGGCCTGCTGGAGTCGTTTCTCCCGACTGTTTCCAACACGTGGAGAAGAAAAGCTAAGAGCTTCCAGCAGCAAATGTTACCAAAGAGCAACTTTTCTTCAATTCAGGAGCAATTTGGTGAGAAACTGAAACAATTCTACTGAAAACCCAGAGAAAAGTTCTCAAAAATGAACAAACTGATGGACTCTAAGCACTAAAAATGGGTCGGCCTTCCAGGATTCGGTCCCAGAGTTTACATCCAACATGAGGAAGAATAAACTCTAGACTTCTGGAGACCTCTTCTATCTTCAGCCTGAAGTTTTCCTGCAGATTTGTTGATTGGTTTGTTTTCTGAAAGTTGCCCTGACTCTGATACTCCAGCCTGTTTTCCAGTCGACCTCCAAACGAATCCAAGGACACAGAAACATCCAGAGAGGATCTGCAGGAGCTTCTTTCAGCTAAAAATCCACTTATTGTTAAATATCAGCCTGAATATTCACAGAACATGTTTATAAAACAACAATATTAACATCCATTTCATGCATTTGTCAAACAAACTGTAAGGTTTTACCTTATTTGTCTTCCAGACGTTGGAGTTTGTCCCTCCAGTCGACACACCCAGCCAAAGTGGGTCAGCCTCTTTACTCCCAGCAGAATGAATCCTCAGCTTCTTTAGCTGTTTATCACTCCGAGCCTCCAGCTCTCATTCGCTATCGGGTGACACCTGAGCAGAAGCTTATCCCGGTCCGGTTCCTGCGCAGGTATGTCGGGGGTTTTTATAAATGCGGGCGGGGTCCGGCAGGGGGATCCACAGAGCCGCCTTTGTCCAGCAGGGGTCTGGATCTGCGACCCGGGAGGATCAAACGGGTCAAACAAACGGGTCCTGTTTGCACTCATTGATCCTCCCGGGAGTTCGGATCAATGAGTGCAAACAGGAGGGGAGGGGCCGGCCCGGCGGAGCAGCAGGGCTGGCGGCGAAGCTTTGGGTCGGACAGGTGGAGAAGATCCAGGTGTTACAGAACATCTGGAGGCTATTAATGGAAATCTGACCCGTTTTTAAGATCCAAAGTAAAAAAGTCTCCAACATGAAAAGATCTACAGCATTTTAAAGAGCTGCTTTATTTACATTTATCATTTATTTAATTCAATCTATGAAAACAGGCAAAAAGAAATGTTTGTTTGGATGAAAGAAATAATGAACTTTTAGTTCCAGCGCAGTGATTCTCTCAGAGCTGCTGGTGGAAACCAAACAAAGAAGGAAAATCAAGGAAGACGCAGAGTTTGGATCTGTCACCAGGTCTTAGTGGAGGTTTTTTCATTCTAATAAGACTAATATCTAGATATAGAGATGTTTATTTAGGTCTGACTATTTTAGTGTGTTTCCCACTTTCACTCTTGCAAAGACTTACAAGGTTTTACAAGTCTTTACATAGGGTCTCAATAAGGTCTTTACCTGGTCTTGGTTAGATCTTTACCTGGTCTTGGTAAGGTATTTGTTCTTTCTTGGTAAAGTCCAGATTTGTTCCTCACTTCCCTCGACGTGTCCAGGATTTCCTTTCTAGATGAAAATCTTAAAAACTTGTTACCGTCTCTGTTTCCTGAATAAATAAAGCCTTAAATTCCCAAACTGGACGAAGAGCCACGGAGTTCTGACCTCAGAAAAGTTCTGAAGAGATTTTGTCCTCAACAGAATGTCAGGATTTTTCTTTAATAAAGATTTCCAAGAGAAAAGACCTAAAAGAAGCAGCTTTTCCATAATAATGACTCAAAATAAATAAATAATAAATAATAAAATAAAACTCAAACTCACCACAGATCGAAAAACAACTAAAAAAGAGAAATGATTAAAAACGTCCCAGAGGAAAGACCAACATGGCGTTTACTTTATTTAACTTCATGGAAATATCTTTTTTTTAAAAAGCCGATCAAACAGTTTCAGAATTTTCCAATACTTTAATAAGACTGTAGAAATGTTACTAAACAAGCATCTTTCATGAATTAAAAGCCAGATTATTGACATGCAAATGAAAACTCACTACGACAAAAACACAGCGACTTCCTGAAACTGAGGAGGAATTAAAACTAGTTCAGAGTTTATGGATCTGAAGGTTTGTGGTTTGTTTAAAGTGCTGAGATCTTCTACAGGTTCCTGGCAGAGATTTTCTCTCCGGTGAAACCTGCAGCTACCTGCAGCTACAAACAATTTCTCTGCTTGTTTTCTACAGATAAAAGTTTCTGTCTCTTCTGGGTAAAATCCTGCAAAGACGTTAAAACAGGAAACCCTCTGTGATGAACCCTGACCCTGACCCTAACCCTAACCCTAACCCTGACCCTATGAAAACATTGGAGCTGATGAACCTGCAGCATGTAGAGTAATAAATAGATGTGACTCCAAATTCTTAACAAAAACCTAATTTTCTTCTAAAACGTTTATTTTCTTCTGAAATTTGTTTGTTTTCCAGCTGAATTATGCAGGATGTTTGTCACATTAAGAGTAAAAAACTGAGATTATTCCTCATTTTTCTTATTCATGATATCAAAACAGCCGTTTACTTTTTAAACATGAAGAATACAAACGTTTAAAAGTGGATTAAAGTTTACATTCATCAACCAGTTGGGTTTCTTTTGCAAGTCGGATTAAAACAAACTGTAAACAGAGCAACTTTAAAGACTAATGTTTTAAAACTAGCTTCTTCTCTTTAAATAAAGTTTTTATATATATAATGAATAGCAGATTAGTGATTAATATCCAGATAAAAGGTGAAAACTGAACATGTTTTGTGAATCACCAGCAGCTTCCAGCTGTTGTTGGGAAGATGAACGGCTCTTTGTTTCCGCCGCTTCCTGTCGGGTCACAGTTTGTTGCACATCTTAGACAAGCATCTCTGTTTCAGATCTGTGGAGGGAGGAGGAAAACCGAAAAGGTTAGAGCCGGGTACCCGACACCAGAGGAAGAACTTCAGAGCTTTATGCCGGAAACACGATGATGGACCTGCAGTCAGAGCCAACCTGGAAAAGCTCCTTCTGCCACGTCTGTCAGACAAAGTTCAAGAGAAACTTTGATCCTAAACACCTAAACGTTTAATGAAGATCCAGGTTGCCATAGTAACACTATTGATTCAACGGTGTTCATTTTCACTTAACGAGAAAAGCCCTCAGAGGTTTTCACTGTTCGCTTTAAAGGGCTCTCTGTAGATGTAACTTTATTTATTTGACATGTTTTATAGATGGATTTACATCGTTTGCATTCAAATATAAAGGATAAACATAAAACTCCACAAACCAACAGTTATCTTCTGTTTTGATGTTAGGAAATATTAAATAATTAGCAATAATTCCTAATAAACTAACAGGGGATGCAGCTTCAAAATCATTCTGCACAAATAAATAAAAGCTTTAAAAGCTAAAGGATCGGCCATTTTAATGGATTATTCTTCAGTTCTGTGCTAAAGTGTGAAAAGTTAAATAAATATTCTAGATCTAATTTGATGTCAAAACAAGAATCTGTTTATTCACAGAAACAAAAATCAGACAAAAACTGGTGATAAATGTTCCTCAGCTGCAGAACGTGTTTCAGATTCTGCTCATGTTAGGCTGCCAAAAACTTATGAATCAATATTTACAAAATACATTTTTACGTGAAATTGTGTTTTTTTAATGCTGTGCCATTTTTGAGGTATGAACTCCATGTTTGCCTCAGTCAGCGCAGACGGAGAACGTGAAACAGTCTCTGTGAATCGGCGTTTCGGCTGCGTCGGATCCACAGTCACTTACTTCTGGAGAAGGAAAATCTCTTGACTCTTCGACACACTTCGAACGTCTGCTCTTCATACCACAGGAAGCTGCCGTCACAGTATCTGCAAGAGCAAACAGAAATAAAACATTCAGAAATAAAACATTCATCTTGGTGAAAAGTGAATGAATGACGGGGATGAAAACATGAAAATCAGAAACAACCAAAGGAGACCTGAAGTCAAACTGTGACACCAGGCTGGTTGCATTGCCAGGGTTTCTCCTAAACCAGCGTATCCGTTCAGATCGGGTCGCCATGGTAACGGGTACAGGAGGCAACCAGAGAGTTCTGGTTCTACCTGAAGGTTTCCTGTCAGTTGAAAACCCTGAAGGTCCAGCAAGCAGCGATCAGCTACCAGAGCTACTCTAACAGTTAAAGTCAACAACGACCCGGAAACCAAACCAAACCCGACCAACAGAACAGAACAGACCAAACCCAAATAAAAACCAAACCCGACCAAACCAGACCAAACCAGACCAGGGCATGGAACTCTTTACTGGTAGGAAAACTGACCCAAAGTTCTCCAGTTACCGGTCCTCCTACGTTCTGACCTCCACCTGAGAGAATCAGTTCCCACTTTGGAAACTTTTCAGTCAAATTTTCTCCGTTTCTCCTGAATCCAACCTGCCAATAAACACAATAACTATAACTATTTGTCATCTGTGTGTTAATCTCAGATTATGGTTCCCTTGTTGGGATTATTATTCCTGTTGCTCAACCAGCAGCATCGACTGGTAAAAACTCCTTTTAGTCACAAAGCAAAAAGAGTTTTTAACTGAAAGCTGCGTGTCTCCGTCCTTCCCCTCAGGGTTTGAGTTTCAGCCTCTATCTGACCCAGTGATGGATTATTTAACAGCCCGGCCAGCAGGGGGCGGCGGTGTGTGGAAACCTTTTGGTGCGCGTCGTCCGGCTCAGCGGCCTGCAGAGGCACTGGGAGAAGAACCGGCAGAGCTGCAGGACGCAGGGCTGCAGCTTGAGTTCGCCGAGCGTCTCCGCCTCGCCGCCGGGCTCCGGCCTCCTCCAGGGACAGCCTCTCGAGAGACAGGGTCAAAGGTCACTTCAGTCAGAGACTCAGCACATCCACAGTCCCTGAGGGTCTGCTTCTCTATCTGCTGCCTGATTACAGACTAGAAACTAACAAGCAAAAGGTGAATTCATAAATATCTTTGTTTTTATTCCTAAAAATAAAAAATCAGAGATTAATCTTAAATTTTCAGATTTTTTTTTTCAGACTCAGAAATTCCCTTTTTCTTCCTAGAAAATTTCAGAGATTATTTGGTGGAAATTAACTCCTCCATCCAACCAGTGGCGTCCAACAGCTGCTGGATGTCCAACACACCTGAACCAAAGGACTGAATCACCTCCTGCTGGTGAACTAGTTCATATGATTCAGGTAGAGATTCCTCTGAACGTTCCGTGTTTCTGTCATTTTGCTCCTCCATCATAATGAACATAAATATAAACCTGATCTGCATCCCAGATCTGATCAGCTCAACCCTCTCAGTTTTCCCTCCCAGCTGATCGGAGCCGATCGATCATCAGATTGATCATCAGATCGATCATCAGATTGATCATCAGATCGTGGTTCCTGTTTCTCTTCCCGCAGCAACTTGCGCAGCTAAACGCTCATTTTGCTGCAAACTAAAGACAAACTGCGCAGGCTGCAGCAGCTCCGCCTGTTGCTAGGCAAAAGTCAAAGTGCGGAGGAGGCTGGACGGTTTTTCTTCTTCTTCTGCAGTGTGATGTTACCGCCATCTAGTGGCTCTGGTGAGAAATGCGGACAAAGCGGAGACTCATCCTGAAACTCCAGATTTAGATCAACATTTTAAAGTCTTTTGTCTTTTAAACACATTAAAAAAGAACAAAGATAAGTTTAGAGTGAATTTTCAAAATAAATTACCTTGATAAATAAAACAAGAAAAAGATTTCAAAGAAACATTGGCATAAAAAATCCAAATATTTAAAATTAAAATAAAGAAACAATTGGTATTTATGTAAAGCTAATAAAAAATGCAGATATTTATTAATAATTCCTCTTTAAGAGTTGATGCTGTTCTGTATTAAATCTCCTTCATAAAGAAGGGCTGCACCTCCTGTTGCCATGGCGACCGTCTCCGGCTCTGCCTCCTCCATCTGCAGCACCCACACCTCCACCCCCCCACACCCCCGTCAGCCTCAAATTAAATCAGACGCCGTCGATGAGCCCAGAAATGACGGCGGACGGTTCTGATGCTGCTCTGTTCGGGTCGAGCGGGTCGAGCGGCACCGGCACTCAGCTGGAGGGCAGCAGGATGACGATGCCTCCAAGCTGCTCCTCCATTTTCATGTTTCTGTTTTTCTCTCAATGCGACAAAGAAAAATGTTTGCTTTAATGTCAGAGGAGGAGCTGCAGGAAACCACTACAGAAAAAGTTCCTCATTATTCCAGCAGTAAAGAGATGAAACGTTAGTTTTTGCTCTGATTTGGAGAAAAACATGATTTAGAAATAAATCAGGAAACATTTTCAGCTGCCTGGAAATCCAACAGGTTATGACTGTCACAATGAAAAGCAATATTTTTGTTTATTTTGTTTGTTATAATGAAAAATATGGGTTTCATTTTCCAAAGTCACATTTTCATCATGTCAGACTAAATATTTATTCACTAATTAAATATTTAGTTTGAAAAGGAGACATTTAGTTCTTAACTAAATGTTTGAATCAGAGGTAAAAGTTTAATTTAAAAACTAAATATTTATTTTTCAAACTAATATTTAGCAACCAAGCTAACTATTCCAGTTTTTAGCTACATTCTGAGTTAGAATCTAAATATTTAAGTCCAAGCTAAATATTTAGCCACTTTAAGATTTCCTGTTCATCCATCCATAAATTATTTTTGTGAAAAACATTTTTATATTAACTAAATATTTAGGTTGAACCTACATGTTTAGTTTGGAAAATAAATATTTAGCATGAAGACTAAGCATTTAGTTCCCAACTCAATGAACTTTGACCTTTAAAATGTTTGATTTTAAGAACTTTCTCCCATCATAGAACACCTGACCTTTCATCAGCAGCTAACCGCCTCCCCCTCAGAAACCTGCTCAGTGTTTACCTGGTCAGTGTTTACCTGGTCTCTCCGTTTCTCTGGACCGGTCAGGTGTTGCATCTTTGCTGCTCGGCTTCGTCTCTGCAGGTCGTCCTGTTGGTCGGAGGGTTGAAGGTCTAATGAAGGTCGTTTGTAGAGATGTTGGAGAAATGTTTGTTTCCATCAGACTGTCAGGTGATTTCAGGAAGGTTGTGTCTGCAGGAGGTCGGGGTGTGACCGCAGACGGAGCTGTGACTGCGCCTGCGGCTGCAGGAGCTGTGGCTGCGCCTGCATCTGCGTCTGCAGGAGGTCGGGCTGTGACCGCAGACGGAGCTGTGGATGCGCCTGCGGCTGCGTCTGCAGGAGGTCGGGGTGTGACCACAGACGGAGCTGTGGCTGCGCCTGCGGCTGCAGGAGCTGTGGCTGCGGCTGCAGGAGGTCGGGCTGTGACTGCAGACGGAGCTGTGGATGCGCCTGCAGCTGCGTCTGCAGGAGGTCGGGGTGTGACCACAGACGGAGCTGTGGCTGCGCCTGCGCCTGCGGCTGCGTCTGCAGGAGGTCGGGCTGTGACCACAGACGGAGCTGGAGCAGCGGCGCTGGTTGGTCGTCTCACGGTTCCAGCTGATGTCCTGATCTGTGGAGTTGAAATGCTTTGACTCGTCCGGATGTTTGGCGTCTCAGTTGATGGACGTCCTGTAGTGAAGCCTGGAGGCCTGGAGGGCGTCGGTGTGACCCCCACGGAGGTCGTGACCTTTAACGTTGTTGACGATGTTCTGCTCAGATGTGGCGAAGCTGAAGAAATCAGGAGCAAATAATGGAACCGTCATGATTTCTGTGTAGTTTCTTGTGTAAATATCGCGGTAAATGTGAAACAAGACAAAACTAACAGATTGTTTCACAAAACATTTTCCAATTTTATAAATGAACCAATCTGACAGAGCAACAAGCCAGTCAATATTCATCAATATTCAGTAATTATTGACTTAAACAAGTTCTTGTCTCTTGCTGAAACTTACATTAAGTTAGTTTTGTCTTGTGATTTTGCACTTTGACCTCTGAAAACTATAAACTAGTTTTTGTAAAGGCAACAAGTTTCCTTACAATTTATGGACTTTACATCTGTTTTGATGGATTCATATTGTTATTTTCACAGGATTTTTTAAAGGTTTTAAATCTAATAATCTGGTTTTAAGCACTGGTGTCCCGCAGCGCTGCGTTTGATCTCGTGGTTAACTTCACTGCTTCATAGCAGTGAAGGAATCAAACTTGTGAAATATGCAGATGAAACTGAGGTTAAACCAAATAATGGACATTTATCCAGAAACAGATCTGAACAGCTTTAGACGTTTTTGAAAAGTGAAATGACCAAACCTGACCCTGAGCGGCGGAGGAACAGGAACATGATCTGAGGTTTAGATTAACATCTGGATCAGAGCTGAATAATCTGATTTTTAAGTCCTGTTCGCTCACCAACAGGAAGCCGAATGGAGGAGATGTTAGCCACTTTAAAAAAAGACAGAAAGGTCAGGGGTCAGATTTTAATGTTCCTGTTTGATGTAAAATACACTTTAATAAAGCTGGTATTGTTTGCTAGGTTATGTGTGAAAACATAGCAGAAGAAACTGTGTTGCATAAAAAAGACCAAAATAATTAAAATCAAACAACTTTAAAGACGTTTAAAGTTTATGGAAATAAACTGAAGATGAAAAATCTGAGAAAACAAATGTTTTAATTTCTGTATGTCTGTTAGCATTAGCTAAATCTGGCAGCGTTCAGAAGCTAGCATGATGCTACGTTAGCCGCTACAACCTATAATAAGTTACATTAACAAATAAAAAGTTTACAGTTTTAGTCATACAGTTCAAGTCTTTTTATATAAAACAAGTTTTTCTGTAAAACTATTTAAAGTATTTGATTCACAACCTTCAGTGAATAAAACAAACAAATTTAGAAATGCATACGACATATTTTTCCATATTTGTTCTTTTTTTTTATTCAGACTTTCAGGAATATGAAAAGCAAACTAAAGCAGTTTATCTGAAAATGTAACATTTTAAACCGTCACTGATTTTAATCCATTACCCAAATATTACAAATTCATGTTTTCCTCCTTAATTCTTATGATAATTTGGGAAGTTTTTATTTTTTACAATTTTAAGCCTCTTAAAAACGCAAATAATATAAATTCTGGTTTTGTAAGAATAATCTCTGCTTTAAATGGTTAAAGTTTGAAACAAACGGCAGGTTTATTTAGTTTATAATTAGTGCATCTGATTTTCTCTTCAGTTTATTTCCAATCCAGTTTCTGGATTAAATCTTCCAGCAGATTAAACAAACCTCTGTTCGGTCCTTCAACAATCGTCTGGTTGAACAGCGGCGTGACGGAGCCGTCGTCCCAGAACCCGCTCACCTCTCTGCCTGGACAAAACGCACTTTAATCAGACAAAAATATTCACTTCCTTTAGAAAAATATAAATGTTTTTTCCATCAACCTTAAAAACATGACAGATTATTTCTGAGTGAAAGTCGCCGCAGCAGATCTTTACCTACCCGTTTTCCCCGCCATCACACAGATGTAGATGCAGTCGGAGTCGTTCCTCTGGCTGACTGAGACACAAACAGGAAACACATCAGACGTTAAACATGTTCAAGTTTCCAGTCGGAGCTGAAAGCTGAACTTTAATCGTTCCAGATTAAACCGATGAGTCAATATTCTGCATATTGATCCTCCTAAATAACTTCTGTCTTTCTCATTCTTGTCTTCTTAGATCATTCTCAGATCATCAAGCAGGAAATTATTCCTGGATCATTGGAGGAAGAAACATTTGATCCAGTTCATCACTCATTGATTAAATTAAATATATTTGCTCTGTTTTTCTGCAGACCTTGAATTTGTCCGGGATGTTTTTCTTGGACTAAACCTTTAGAAGTTGCCTCCTCACTGGGCCTGCAGAGGGACCCAGTTCGGTGAATCCCGCTCAAAAACCCTCCAACGAGGCAGAACCAGAACAATTCTGAGAAATATGGGCCAAAATTTCCACATAGCTGGAAAAAACTCACTGCAAGTTACATAAACCTTCATTTCAGTTGTTTCTGCTAAGAGGCAGCGTGGACTGAAGAGCAAAAACACGTCAACATATTTTTACTCAAGTAAGAGCAAAAACTAGTCATCCAAGAAGTTACTCAGGAGTAAAGAAGTATTTGGTAAAAAGTACAAAGTAACTGATCAAATTATCAATCATTTAATATTTAAAAATGTTTCTATTAAGTGGAAATTTTCTTGTTTTAAGGAGGAAAATGACAATAATTCAGGAACAAAAAATAACAAAATTAAGCAAATACATTTTTTCCAAATCAGTTTCTCAATAAAAAAACTTATTAAACTTTAACAAAAAGTTAAAAATGTTAAAGATTTGGTGAGTTTCTGGTTGAAACATGTTTTTCCTTCAGTGAGAAGAAAATCCAGAAATTTTATTCAAGTAAGAGAAAAAATACTTCATAATAAGACTAATCAAGTAAAAGTAAAAAGTACAGTGTAGTAAAAATACTTCTAAAAGTACATAAAAAGGTGCGTAATTGAGTAAATGTATCTGGTTTTAATCTGAGCTGCTGAATCTGGTTTTAATCTGAACTGCTGAATCTGGTTTTAATCTGAGCTGCTGAATCTGGTTTTAATCTGAGCTGCTGAATCTGGTTTTAATCTGAGCTGCTGAATCTGGTTTTAATCTGAGCTCAAGCGGAAGCGGTCGGCAGCGACGGAGGCGTCTGGGTTCGGCTCACACCTGACAGGATGGAGGAAGACCTAAACAGCTCCTGGAGGTAACTGGTTGAGTTTCCCATCACGTCCAGAAGGATGGCGGTGAAATCTTAGGATGAAAAGGTTCTGATGAGAAGAAGAGCTGCAGGTTGGGGTCGGGGAGGTCGACGGATCCTCACCGCTCAGGTCGTTTGTGTCGTTGGTGACGCAGTAGCAGAACCGCCTCCTGAACAGGCCGCTGTCTAAACTCTTTACACTGGAAACTAAAACACAGCAAAACAAAGAGAAATGGTTTATTTAATATTTGTTTTATCACCAAGATAAGTTGGTCCAAAGATTTGACTGCAGCTATAGCACACTCACACCGCCAGGTGGCGATATTTACACATGCTGGCGGTGAGGCCTGCAGGCGCTGCAATAAACATGTTGATGGTTTGAGAAGAAGTGGATCATATTTACTGTTGTAAACCAGCAGGGTGAGTTTATGCAGGTCCAGAGGGCTGAAGGACGAGACGCTGAGCAGAGAGAAGAGCTGCCGGGAGCCTGCAACACATTCAGCATCACCGGGTCACAGAACCTTCACTTCCAAAAATAACAAAGAAATTAAAACAATAACAAGATGCATTTAGCACATCAGCAGAAATATCTATAAATTACAACCAAAATCACCTTTTTATTGCACAAAATCCCAAAAACAATCATGAAAAGCTGGAGGGGCTGAAAACATGTTCAAGATTAATTTGAAGGATTTATTTATAATTTAACAGTTGCATTCTGGGACAACCTTTAAGAACATTCATGGTCCTGGTTTGGCCCAGAAGGAAAATGAGTTTGACATCCGGATCTAGAGAAACGTCGTCTTCTTCCCTCAGCGGCGTTTCAGCATCTGCACAACGTCTCTGGCTTCTGTTCTGCACATTTTGCACCGGAGTCCTTCAGGTCAAAGGTCAATTATCCCTGATACTGACCAGATAAACTTTTGAATTCAAAGAAATGCAACAAAAAAAATCTCTAAAAATGTTCCAGTTTCAATGATTCTCAAACCTAAAAGAAGAAATCATTGGTCTGATTGAACGTCAGTGAGAAAAAAGATGATTTTATTCAAATATTGAGGTTAGAAACTAATTTCCTCCAGTAGAGCTGCAGCCAGTCTGTCAGGATTTTACTCAAACTATCAGACGAACAAACCAAACCGGTTTGTAGGGAACTAAACCTGAGAGGATTCCACGTTTCACACCAACATCTACGTTTCTTTAAGCGTCTCCTGGCATCAAAGTGGCATCTGAAGGATGGAAACGGATCCGGATCCGGAGCGGCGATGCTGACACCACGTACCGGACTGACTGGAATGAATCAAGGCGTTGACCAGCGGCGTGAGGTCGATGGCGGTGGGGTCGATGGCGGTGGGGTCGATGGCGGTGGCGTCGATGGCGGCGGGGTCGATGGCGGCGGGGTCGATGGCGGCGGGGTCGATGGCGGCGGCATTGATGGCGCTCTCCGCTAGGATTTCTGGGAGGTGAAGCAGAGAGACGAGTCAGACGGAGATGATCCAGAATCATCGATACGAAGTCGCATCTAAACAGGGAGCAGAAATCAAATGATATGTTTTAGATTAATAAGAACAACTCAGAACACAAGACGTGTTCAACCAAGTCTTGGTTTTATGGTTATTTTAGCTGCTTTTAAATGTTCTGGGAAAGAATCTTTACTTTGAAGAAAACACAATGCAAGTTCTAGAAAACTTTCTAAGCGCCTTGAAGTTTCACCAGCACGTTCTGAGAAACGACCTTCAGGTTTCTGTAGTTTACAGAAAACAATCTGCATAAATCCATGCAAACAATCAGGAAGTTCTGCAAAATGTTCTGAAAGTTCTAGGAAAGGATCCAGATTGTGGAAAGTGTCCTGCAGAACCTTCTGCATCCCATAATAGATCCGTTAAGTTCAGTAGAAAAACTCAAGAGTTCAGGCTGTTTGTGTTAGTTTTGTAATCCTGTAAGTTCCAGAAAGTTCAGGAAACTTATGAGCTTCATCCTGTTTCTGAATTTAATTTTAATATTTTACAGGAACATTATTAATGAAACTAAAGAAATCCTGCAAATTAAACAGAAAGAAATGTAACGTTTATTTCTCATTACAGGAGATAACGGAGTATTTGCTCATTTTGTGATTGTCAGTTATTAAAATTTATTGAATAATTTATATCAAGTTTTAAATTTATCAGGAGAAATTTGTAATAAATTGTCTTTGAAGGAGAGAAAATACCTGAGAAATGATTAAAGTCTCTCTTGTGTCGCTCGTCTTGCATCCTGTTTCTACAATCTGCACAGAAACAAAATTACAACTTTTATAAAGATTTATATCATTTCTTCACAGCAAACATGAAAACTACAGTGAGATCTTTATAGTTCTAATTATTTTTGATATTTTCTGCTGTTATATCCAGGCATAAATAGTCTAAAAACACCAGTTTTGTCCACAAATAGAAAGTCAACATTCACTAAAACATGTTTTTATTATTTTCTGATAAATAAACTTTGATGGACCAACCTTGGCTGAGGAGGATGAGGAGTGAAGCTGTAGAAACACAGGTGATGAACCAGAGGCGAGGAAGCAGCAGAAACCTCCTGAGAGCTGCCATGATGCTGCAGAGCGTCGAACAGGCAGCTGCAGCAACACGGCGGCTGCAGCAACACGAGGAGGAAAAGAAAACCTTCAAATCCAGCAGAAACTTTTCAACCCTCAGCAGAATCTCTGCAAAGAAAAACCAGGAAGGGGAGACCTCACCGCGTGTTTCAGCCGTGCAGAATGAAACCGTCAAACCTTTCAGAGAGTCACACACACCGGCGGTCAGAGGATTCAACTAGGCCGTTTTCTCCCCTCTGAGCAGCAGCTGTTGGCAGCAGGCCGGCGGCTTGGAGAGATCAGAATAATTCAGATCCTTCACCACCTCCAACAGCTCGCTGTAAGAAACACCAGACCTCCAGGGAAAACTGCAGAAAGGCTGCAATTCACAACACTGACCTGCAGGGGGAGCAAGAGAGACTAACGCTGAGAACACAGGAATATTTCATAAAGTACATTTACTTCTGTTAATGTCCACCAGGGAGGAGGAAGTTAAGATCATATCTAAATAGTTTTTATCCAAATGGAAAGATGAAAATCTGCAGCACCACTGAGTCCAAATCAAAGTTCTGATTTCACCAGGAGTGGTGTAGTCAAAGCCCAGAAGTTAACCTGACAGGAAATGTGTGCAGACGTCGTCGCGCTCTGATTGATTTGGAGAAGGAAGAACAAACATTACCAAGTTAAGAAGCTGATATTTTCCACCAGCAGGAACCAGAGGAACCAAGAATCAGTTTACGGTTCTGGACGCTGCTGCTGGATTTTATTTAACAAGAAAAACTTTTTCTCCAGAACCTTCAGCTGATCCAAAACGCTGCAGCCAGATAAAATGATCCGATCTGCAGGAGGTTTCATTCCTGTTAAACCGGAGGCGTTTCTCCCCACGGTGGCCCTGTGCTTGTTCAGGATGTCAGAGCACAGAGGGAAAACCGAGCATCTTCAGTCAGAGGCTTCTTCAGATTCGCTGTAATACAGACTGCTACAGGAGATCTTCCCACCAGCAGCCCTCACTGTCTCTTTGAAGAATCTGAATTAATGAGTTACATTTAAACTTCCCTTTGGGATCAATAAAGTATTTTTGAATTTTTGTTTTGAATCTACAGTTTTCTTCTACAGATCAGTTGATCTGAATTTCATTTGAACTGATCAGTTCAAAATAAAAAACAAGCTGAAACAAAGACGAAGTCTAAACTCAGACATCGATCCTCAACCTGCTCAGTGACCAGAAAGTACCGGAAACTATTTTTATAAATTATTACTCAGTTTTTGTTTCCTGGTCTGGAGCAGAGCGTGAATTATTTCAGCCTGAGAAAAGGTGGGAACTTTTACAGTGTAGTTAAACGATCAGCAGGCGGCGTTGATGTCGGGTCGTTAAACGTGAGGAACCAGAGAGGGAACGGATTCCTCCGGAGGAAACGTGACGTCTGCCAGAAAATAATCCACAACGAGACCAAGATCTGCTGCAAACGGTTCTGGTTCTGATCAACAAACATCCTGTGGAAAGAGCTGAAGGTGAATATTAATTATGATGCAGATTTTCAGCCAATTCCAGGAAACGAATCTTCAGCTGCAGAATTTATGAAATAAAACTAAAAGACAACAAACAATAAAAACAAAACAATTAAAAACAGCAACAGCCGCAGACATGATGCAGCTAAAAAGAAAAAACTACAGTAAGAGCAAAAACTCGGATCAGAACCACCGGATCTTAACTGAACAGAACCAAACTGAGCCTCTGGTCCAATGATTCACAGAAACCTGGAGAAAATATTTCACTAGTTTTCATTTTGCTCTACAAAGTTTTAATATGTTGAATTTAAAATGCAGCATCACAAAAACTAAATGATTCAAACGTCCAGGTTTTTGATTTCACCAAATTCAACAATCAAACATTTTTCAATATTTAATATTTTAACTTTGTGGAAGAGAAAAACTCTTCAAGAAAATCCCACAGATTATAAACTTTAAAAGATTCAGTAATATTTATGTAAATAAAACCGAAGCAACAAAAACAGTTCAGACTAAAGTTTTATAAAAATAACCTGCAAGTTTCCAGGGAGTTTAATGGGAGCAAAGACAAAACCACTCAGAAAATGTTCAGTTTATTACTTTATTAATAACTGGTGCAATTGAAAACACAAAAATAAAAAAAAATCAAGTAAGAATACATTTGCATATTATATCATAAAAACAACAAATCCAAAGTGGTTTAGAATCAAAACAGCAACTTTAGTTGTTTTTTTCCCAAACTAATGAGAAATAAATGAAATGATGCAGAGCTCTGAAGGCCACTGGTGTAAAATAGTCCAAACATTCCTTAAATTAAACTGAATAAAAACTGTTTCTGTAAGAAGCTGCCGTCTTTTCCTCACGTAAATCAGTCTGAGAACGGAGACGTCTCTAACGTCCTCCTGCGGGGACAGAGTCCCGCCGCGCCGCGCCGCAGACAGGTTCGCGTTGGGAGTTTGACGGCCTCAGCGAGAAAAGCATGAGATAAAATCATAACTGCAAAAGGCCAAGGCACAAATAATTAGTAGCAATCAAAACGTCCAGTAGCATTACGGGTTGAGTGCAGGACGCTGAAAACAAACATTCATAAAAACAACATTTCATCGAGCCGTATTGCCTTCTGAACTACATGGACGCCATAAAGTGCTCCTTTTCATCACAATTAAGAAAAACGGCGTGAGTTTGATGCATGCTTATCGTTATGAAACAGTTTGATGTCATCATGGTTTTTCTTTTTAAATTATCCGTTAAAGTGGGCCGGCTTTTATCCTCCTGCAAAAAACAGAAATATGAGCCGCATGTTTTCCAAATTCATCCGAGGCGCGTCGGTGAGTCCAGATGTTTCATTTTCACTCATTCACCAGCAGAACCATGCAGAAAATGTTACAACGTCTGTTCAGATATTGTTCTGTGGAAAATGTAAAAACTACGCAGCGTTTCCACCGCACTGTAAAAATCAATTCCAATTTTATACAATCAGCAATAAAAATTAAAGTCCAAGAAACAGAGAAATGAAAAAATAATTTTCCCTCATTACAACCAGAAACAATCTGGACGGGAAGCAGAGTTTGACTTTTAAATGGTAACTAAACTCGAAAACAATTCAATAGTTTAAATGGAAACTTTGAAGGGAAAATTAAAAACCAATCAATGAAATATATTGATCCAGTTCTTATGACAAAAATACAAAAACCAAGTTACAATTAATCAGCAAAGAAACAAACCAGAAGAAATTTCTCCTGGATTCAGACATTTTTATCTTTAAATCAAAACTCTGTTATGATGCGAAAACAGCAAATCACCGATTTAAAACATTTTAAATGTCATGAATGACGAGGGAAAAACTTCACATTAAAGCAAAACGAACAGAAAATATTTGATTTGACAAAATAAAAACAGAAAGAAATTACAGAGATGTTCTTATAAAAGATCTGCTGACCAGATAAAATAACTATTTAGAGGAAATATTATCATTATTGTGACTTTTAGCAAATAGAAACAATTTAGGTAATTATAACTGAGCTGAAACAAAATACGTTTAATCTGATTTAATTTTATTTTATTACAAGCCATCAACAGAGTTCTGACAAACTATTACTAAATGTTGGCTTGTATTAAAATAACAGGTAGTTTGTATTAAATTATTTGAATTTATGACTTTTTATTTGCTTCTCTTGAAAAGGTTTCAGATAAACCGGATAAAATGAAAGACATGCAGTAACAAATACATAAAATAAAAGAGCAAAAAAATGGACAAAAGTTTCTGACGTAATAAAAACTCAAAATCAATTTAATTCAAGTGAGAATAAATTAAAGTGACAATTTTTCACTGCAAAAAGTAATGCTAGCATTTTATTTTGAAACACTGTTTTTACTGAATATGAAATATTACTGAATATTTTCAGTAGGTGAAAAAGAGAATTTTTATTTTATAATTTTGGTAGCATTATTCTTTTAGCAGTTTGTTTCCCGCCATGGAAGACATTTTCTCTAATTAAAAAAATAAATTTTTGATGTCAACTCTTTCATACTTCATCAGTCAGTTTGAAAGGAAGCCACACGTTGAATTTCAGATGGAAGAAATAAGTACAACATGCATTTAAAGATGTTTTATAAACTAAAACTGAAGTGCAAGGCAAAGATATTGTTGTGCAAAACATTTTAAAGAACAATAATGAACAAGAAAATACATCAAAACATTTAAAGTTTAAACCAGAACAAGAAGAAAAACAGACAAACAGTAAAAACTTTACATGTTGGGTCTGATTGTTGCAACTGAGCCGAAAACAGCAGAAACCATCTGAACCGGATTCACAGATTTTAAATCACGTTCATAAACTGTGAGGTGAACTGCAGGCGAAGTGTCTGAAACACTAAATCATGAATGACTGAATCATTCTGGACGGTGCTTGAGGCACAATGAATGAATGAATGAATGAATGAATGAATGAATGAATGAATCTCTACAGGGATACAGATTACTAGATTATCCTGTCTAGTAGTAGGATAATCCTATAACATTTTGTCTTTATAGAAGTGGCTTAGAGGAACAGATTATATTTGTTGTACAGCAGATTAAGCAGATAGTCGAACGTCTCACCCATTTCACTGGAGTTGCTTCTGATCCAGAGTTACTGCGACTTTAAAGGAACAGTTTGAATTTTTACCGCTGGGTTTGATGAGGTATCTATAAGAAGTCAGTATCTTACCAGTACCTTCAGTCAACTCTCTGTTGCTATACTGCCTTTATTTTTAAGGGCTGCTAAATGTATCTGGGTCCAAAACTCCCATCCCAAAATAACAGGATGGAATAGTGAATGTGAAGTTTCAGATTTATGCTACAACATTTAGCATAGTTTCAAAATTAGCAGAACATAACTGTAAAGTTAAATGTTATCTGTTTGTTTCATAGCTTGGACTTGGAACTTGGAAATAAAGTTGGCAGACAGTCAATCTGACCGCATGTCTGTTAGCTCAACTGCTAGCTTGACAGCTGTGAATTTTCCATTAGCTTTATAGTTGTCTTGCTTATAGCTCAACACCGAGATCAGTAGTTAAACATTAGACATTAAACTCTGCCCTGCTAATTCCCTGTTAGCATGACATGCTATTTATTAGCACAACAGTTAGCCTAAGTCAGACTGTTACAGTTACCTCATGCTAACTGTTAAGCATAGTTAGGTTAACAGTTAGCATGGTAAATAGACTATGACAATAAGATTGAGTGTTAGCATGACAATTAGCTTGACAGGAAGTTAGTATAACAGATAAACAGTTAGCTTTTACAATTAGACTGTGAGCTTGATAACTAAATCAACTGTTTGCATGACAGATTCACTGTTAGCCTAAGAGTTAGCTCAACTGTTAATTTGTCAGTCATCTTGCTGGTTAGCTTGACAGTTAGCTCAAGATTTAGTCTGACGCGACTAGCTTGACATCAAGTATCAACATTTGAAAGTTAACATGTCGGTTAGCACAACCAAGCTGCTTCTTTATTAAATTGAACAGGAACAGTGAAATTTGTTGTTATTCAAGCTGGAATGAACCGTACTTGTTCTCAGACTTCATAAGAACTTAATTGCAGAACGTTTGTTAATTCCTAACGAGTCGCTACTCGTTACAGTGTTTGTATATAGCAGAATACATTAGAGTTCTGGCCTGATGTATCAAGCACAAACTGCAAGAACCTTCAAATGCAGGATTTTACAAAACATTTATAAAGCTCTACATCAACTGTTAGCTCAGCACTTAGCACCACTGCTAGCTGAGGGTGATCTTGCCTGTAGCTTCAGAACCATTAGCCTGACTTAAAGCTGCTCTGTTTGACAGTTACTGTGAATTTTATTTGTACTCAGAAGTAAAAATCTGAATCCAAGTTTAAAATGAATGAGAAATCCAAATTCAGTCTGAACTGTGAAGTCGGAGGTTTTGGTGCAACAGGCAAACTTAGCAAAGTTTTCATATTTTTTATTAAAATCAGTCACATATCCTGCTGAATAAAATATGTTTGTCAGCATATTGTTTAGTCTATAACTGCATAAAATGCAATGACATTAGCTTGTATTGCAAGTAGCAGTGAGTCTGGTCCCTGAGCACAACAAGCAAATCATAAAGGTTTTCTGACCAACAAATGGCCCATGGTGAAGAGTGTTAGCTCAACTGTTAGCTTTACAATTAGCTCATTTATTATCTTGAAAGTTAGTTTGAGAGTTGGCTTTTCTGTTAGTGTGACAGCAACTATTAGTTATATTCACTACCTTCACACTAACTAATGTCCTTAACGAGTCACTGAGATCACACCGAGTCCAATCTAGTAGGTAAAAAACTGACTACTTATAGCTACTCCATATAACCCCATTAAATTAAAACTATTCCCTATAAGTTATAAAATACTTGACTGCTGAATGAACTGAGGAAACATGTTCTTAAAAACAGTTTGAATTCACCTCCAAGGAGTTTTGCTTTTCCCTAATAAATCTACATTTTCTTTTTAAAATATACAGCAGATCTACAGCGCTTCAAAAATATAAAACCGTAAGATTGTTAAATAGAGTTTATAGTAGAAGTCATAAAAGCAGAGCAGAGGCTTGGTGATAATTCAAGTCTTCAGATAAAGTTTAGTCAGGTTTTACATCACAATCTGTGATTCTACAGATAAAGTAGTAAAATCAGTTCAGGCCTCAAAATATTGTTCATAACATCCAGATTTCAAAATTACAAATAGAACCAGATTTAATTACAATTAGCAAACTTTAAGTATATAGAAATGTCTTATTGCAAAGTAGAATACATAACATTTCCTACACTACATTTATTAAGGCCTAGTATATTTAAATAATTGTGAACCATTTTAGAGCAATTCAAGCAGCTCCATAACAAAGCTAAATATCCATTTATTTTATCATATAATAACTTTATTGTTTAACTTTTCAAAATATATAAAAAAGATTAAGCAGCAGATTTAATTACTTTCTGAATAAGTACATTATTTTCATTGATAGCAAAAATAGTTAAGATAATTAAATTTTAAAACATGCACCAGCTAATCGCAGCAAAATTACAACTTTATTGTTCCACTTCAGGCAGCGATTACAGGAGGATTTATTCCACTTTTACAATTTATTGACTTGATTATTTATTATAGAAAATTGAAAGCGAAGCATTGCTTTCCTTCCTCTTCACAATTATGCACTACTTTGTGTTGGTTCATCATAAAATCCCAGTAAACTTTAGTCAAAATGTTCTAAAATTTATATTTTTGTCTTTAGCAAGAAAAACCTCAGAGTTCAAAACGGCAACATTAACATGGACGAATGTAGAAAACTTTTAAAAACCTTCAGATTTAACTTTTTAAAGCTGTTTACATTTCAGAAATAGGTTTATGGAGCAACGTTTCCTATAAATCAAGCAGAAACTGAGAATAATAAATTATTCAGGCAATTCAAAATAAATTAGAATTAATTATATTTCTCTGTTTGGGGTCGTTTTAGGGAAAGTTTTGAATAAATCTCAGCTGAGAAATTTGAAAATGCTACATTAAAGTTGGAAATGCAGGTTCTGTGTGTGAGTTATTTTTTTATTTCAAATTTATTTTCACATTATGAAGTTTTCTAATCCTTTAAAATTTTATGTCAGAAATATAAAGACTGAAATCTAAGATCTGCACACAGCCGGATAATTTAAAGGTTAAAACAGCTTTTATAAAGATGTTTAAATGTTTTTTTTACTGCCCAAAGTTTCTTAAGATAGGATTCATAAGTATTCACGGCCTCTGAATTCGCTGCAGCCTCAGATTTTCCTGTTTTTTCTCTACGTGTTTCGAGGCCCAGCAGGAACCTGGTGGTTCTTAGAGCTTTTCTACAGGTTATAAGTTTATATCCAGCCACTTCACCTTCATGACTTTCTGCTCTGTTCTGCACTGTGAAACTTGTCACACTTTTTTTATTTTACCTCATTTGTTTGTCCAAACAAAGGTTTGCATGTTTCTGGTCTGTCCTGTGAATCTGACGCTCCAGCTACATCCGCTAACAGCAGCGATGGACGACGAAGCCGCGTCTCTCTGGGGTTAACTTCTGTATAAACGACCTGATTGGATGCTGGAAAAGACCATTGTTGTGTTCAAGTTGTGCTAAAAGGAGTTAGCCTATCAGGGAGGCTATGCTAGCCTAAAATAGCATCTCAATGCTAAACATGTAGCAGCTAATGCTAATGCTAGCATCCACAGTCCAGGACTTCCTGGATGGAATAATATTTTGCTCCAATCTGATGGTTTAATAAACTAAATAACAGATTAAAAACTATAAAGATCTTAGTTGTTGCTCTTATTTCTATTTATTAAATAATTTAGCAGCAAAAATGGGTTTTCAAGAGAATTTGTTGCTTATTCTGTCAATATACAGCTTTAAATTAAACAATGAATTAATTACAGACCCTGTAATTAACTAAATTAAAAAATTTAATGGAGTCAAACCGCCGTCATCCATGGAGCTGAATTTATCGCCAGTGCTTTAAAGAATCAGTAGTGAAAATGTATAAACCTGTTACGGTTAAACCTTTACATTTACTTCAACTTTACAAAATAGTTTAATAAAGTGTTTTCACTTTGTCATTATGGAGACTTTTATTTTTAAGAATACCACACTAAATCTGAGGAAACATGGAAAAAGCAAAGGTGTGTAAATACTTAGCAGTATGTTTATATGTATTACACATGTTGGCCAACATTATGTTGAATGTTTTATGAAATGAGAGACGGTTCATATCCCTGAATTCATGTGCCAGCAAAGCATCAGAAATTTAGTGTTTCGAATATTTTCTGACTGTAAGTTTGTAAATCTGAGATGACCTCCAGCAAAAACAAAACAACATAAATGTAAGAAGGTTGGATCAAACGACGAGACAGACGGTCGGTGAGGAACAAGAACAGACAGGAGACTTTTGGTTCCAGTGTCGCCCTCTAATGGTCACCCCAGGAATGGTGCAGCATCATGCAAACCATGCAGAAACAAGGATGTCTTCATATAAAAAATAAGTGTTACAAAATGGCATAGCAGGTATAAGTTTCCATTCAATCTCTGTTCTTTTTCCTGATATATCCTAAAATTTGCAGTGTCTACACTAAAAGTCGCATGCGTCACATGCAGTGCGGTTGGCTTTGCAGCAGTAAAGCTTTTGGGTGTACATATTTTGTATAATGTTCTTTTTTTAGCTAAATTTTCGTGAAGAGTGCGCTGTACAGAGTTTTTTCTTTACAAACGGTCTGCTTTCCTTTTTTTGTTTTGCTGTTGGGGCGGACTCGTTGCCTGGTCTCCGCAGGTCGACGGCCAGTCGTTCAGAACGCGCAGCAACAAGGCGGGTTAGACGCACCTTCCTCCCAAAGATTCGGCCCAAAAGTGTGGCTTTGACCCAGCGTTCTGGGTTTTACAGGCATGGGTTGGATTTAAGGTCTCAGAGTCGAGGCGACGTCGTGTTTCAGGGCGGCGTGTTCCACTCTGCGTCCCCGAACCCCTCGCCGGTGGAGGAGAGGGGCAGGGCGCCCCCGCTGGGCGTGAAGGGGTCCGTGTCCGTGTCCGTCTCGCCCTCGGCCAAGTAGCTCGGCCTGGTTCTCGTCCAGCTGGCCTCCCCGGCCGCCACCGCCGCCCCCATCGGCAGGTCCAACCCCGCCTCGCCCTCCCGCTCCCCGGAAATGCTGAACCCGCTGGGCGAGCGCTCCAGCTCCTCGTGGTTCACCGACAGGAGCGAGAGCGGCGAGTCGCCGCCCCGGCCCCCTGTGGTCCTGCCCCGCCCCGCCGACAAGTCCTGCAGGGAGCTGATGGGCAACACGGTCGGCCGCTCCGTATACGTGGGGATGGCGGGTGGCGCCGCGCCGCATGCCAACCCGACCCCCTGCCTGCCGCCTCGCCCTCTGCTGCAGGTCGAATTCGCTTTGCTGACAGGCACCTGGTATGACATCTGAGGGAACACCTCGGAGTAGTTGAGGAAAACCCGGCGGATCTCACCGTTCGCCGTCTGGTCGCAGGCCTCCAGGGTCATCCGAGCGTCGCCGGCCGAGTCCACCTGCAGGTGCTCGGTGTGCTGGATGTGCATGTCCACCAGGAAGTCCAGCTTCTTCTCCATGTCCTCCACCTGAGACAGAGACACATCCGTCCATGAGCTCAGCAAACTGACCCGCCAACACCAAAGCTCAGAACCATGAAGGACACGGTCAGCAGCTTCTCCAGGTTCTGAACAGGAATACGTTTTATTCCTCATTCAGAAAAGAAATTCATGGATTTAAAGGTTTTCATGACCTTGAACTATGAATAAATGTAAAGGAACACAACTAAAGCACACCAGAGTCCATAGGTCATTATAATCAGACCATTATATTGTTCTTCAATTTGAACCCTCACCTGCCTCTCCACCCTGACAAATCTACCCATCATGCTTTGGTCTTCAGTGTCTGGCATGGACGTGGCTTTGGCTAAGTAGGACTCATGCCTGAAACAAAGAGAAACAAATACATGAAGATGGTGCCGCCATTACATGCTTGAACATTAGCGATGCAGAGTGGTGTCGCAGTACCTGGGTGACTGACTGGATGGGTAGTTAAAGGGTGTTTTCTGGGGCTTCTTGCTTTTTGGGGTGAGGGGAGGTCCAGGGGCAAGAATCATGTCGATCCTTTAGAGAAGAAACACGTTGAACACGGCACATATGAGGCATTTAGCAAGATGTACCCCTCCAGATCTGTGTTGTGTCTGCTCACCTGGTCTGGAGGTATTTAATTCTGCAGAGCATGTCCAGATGTCCAGCAGAGTACTGCTCAATCACATCTTTGACATCGTAAGGCCTCAGAGTTTCCTTAAACCTCTTCTTGTTCAAGAGAAATTGCATGATCCTGTGAAGCAAAGTCCAAGATCAGGATTTCATTGTGGAACATAATTGCATCTGTTGAAGCTTTGCAACTTCTTGGACTTTAACCAGCTAGTTACACCAACTAAAACAGTCGGTGTTCTCTACAACCCAAACAAGGTAGAAGAGTCATACAAAACCTGAAAACTCCTCAGGACATCCGTCCATTGTGGGGACTGGCTTCTATCTTCAACGGTCATTGGACACAAAGGGTTGTGCACCCTGGACAGGTCAGTGATCCATCACAGGGTAATGCAAACACTAAGGGCAATTCAGTGGAAAACAAACCGAACTTTCATGTTTTTGAATGCTGGTCATTGCTCAGATGTAGGATGCAAGTTCAAAGTCTGCAGTGGGTTGGTTGCTACGGGGGGGATGCCCCAAAACCACCAGGAGAAGATGTCAAAGAGGCATCAGATGCCTCAATCACCAAACGACTAACAACTACCAAACCTCTGGATCTCAGCTCTTTACCATATAGAGAGGTCATCCCAGATACTTGCATGTCTTTTTGTTTGGTCAAGATCCATATCTCACCACCCCAGTTAAAGACTGTAATGCAGATAGAGCAGCAAATTCAACACTGTTGACTTTGACTGGACTGGAGGGAACAACAAGAAAACAAGCACTCTGGATCTGCCCAGTCCTGTTCTTGTATTGGTGGCACTATCCTTTCAGTCTAAACTCGGTGCCCTCAAGTAGATAATGTTCATCGTAAGGACTGCCTGGTAAAGCGCTCAGAGCTCAGACAAATCTGCTCCAACGTAGCCACTCTGTGCACAACGTCCAGTTTGGTTTAAACTGGTGTTTCCAGTCACTGCCCTGCATATTTTAGATGTGTCTCTGTTCAAGATCACCTGATTCAAATGACTGCATGACCTCCTCTGCATGTAGATCTACAGAGGTCTGTTAATCATCCACCTATTCACGTCAGGTGAGTGGCAGAAAGGCCACAACTAAAACATGTAGGGTCCGTGAGGACTGGGGTTGAGAAACACTGGCTTAGATCCAAGTCCAGCCTGGCAAAATGCCATTTACTGAACAGTCGCCTAACAGGAGCTCCTTTTTCTAACCACTCATTTCAGGCAACCCGTACACCGCCTCCTTTGGTATTAACACTTTCCCTACTTGAGTTCAATCCCATCATCCATCAGTTCTTTGACATGTTCGTCTTTGAGGCCTGTTTGCCACCCACTGAGCTGTTATCTTCAGCTCTTCCCAGAGTCCTCGGCTGCTGCAGGAGCTCCGGTGTTTGGCAGAAAGTCTTGGGGGTCCTGAAACCAAAACCCTTCATGTCTGAGTTCCCCTTTCAGGGAGCCATTCAGCCCCAGCATAATGGGGTGGGAGGAGGAAGTGCTTTCACAGGGTTAATCACTCATCTCACAGGTCTTCACGCTAGATTGAATTCCTGCATTATGTCAGCTGTGTGGCCTATAGATGCACCAGGAGACTGTTAATATGTGAGCTCTGGTTTACATCACTGATGTCGACACATCCAGCTTTGCTTTGCTGAAAGAAAGGTCACACTGAGCACACATGCTTGAACCTGAAGACTAATAACATTGTTACATGTGGAGCTGAGAGAAGTTTGCACTAAAAAACATTGAAGCCTTTATCTTGCTCACCAAAAAACGTTTTGATAAAAAGAAACATTTTAACTAGTAATACAGTGGAACTGATATAATACTGCCTGATTATTGTAACGTGCCAAGGTAGGACAGAGTGAATAGACTGCTATATATGAAAATGTTGACCTAAAACAAACTTTTATTTCAGAACAGTAAGATAAACATCAAGGTTTTCAGAGCTCAATGATTCTGGGCTCTTTGTCCAGTGGCAGAAGGAAAACCTGTGACATGCAGGGCAGAACATGTTAAGACCATAACCTTCATGGTCACAACATGTTCATTTGATCAGGTTAAACCAGTTGGTGTTTTCTACAGACTCTGGTTGTTAAGCACTTTGATGATCCAGCTTCGGGTCTTTCTCCATGAAATCTACATGTCCTCTCTGGGCATGAATGGTTTTCTCTCTGGATTCTTCCTCGGAGTCTGAAAACATGACGGCTTCGTTAACTGGTGTGTCTAAATTGTCTTCAGGGGTGAGTGAGTCCAGGATTGTGTGTCCTGTGAAGGACTGGTGACCTGTCCAGGCTGTCCCTCACCTCTCACCAATGACCGTTAGAGACCAGATGGGATGGACGGATGACTCCGTAATTTCCTTCCAAACCGTCAGACCTTCCTGTTATCTTCTGATGTGGCACTGCTCACTGGTCCTCCAGGCTCTCTAACGTGGTTTCTGCTGAACGGTATGGCCTGGGTCAGTGTGCTGTGGTACGTACTGTTGTCTGTAAGCGGCCCATACAACCGTCCGTACCACTCCATTCCTGGAGACCCTCCAGTTGTAGGTCTACGGGAAAATGAGCAGAGCTGCAACACCGTCCTTTGATTGGGACATTAAAACGGTTTTCTTCATGTTTGTTATTGCTCTAGTATGACGCAACGGTAGGTGTTTGGGTTTAACCCAACACGCCCAATTAAAGTCCAACTGGTGGTGGAAACATTCTCTACTGGACATGAAATATCGTACCGACCCGCACCAACTCATGCCGTACCGCTCAGTGGAAACAAGGCAAAGACCTTTTCAGGTTTTATCTCTAGACTTTGGATCATTGTTTTAATAGATTCAAGCTCAAAGTTCAGGATCACTGGAAGTGAGAACGATTACTCCGGACCTGACTGCCCTGATGACCAGTTTCAGCGTCGGGATCATCTCCTCCAGGAGGATCTCTGGCGGGAAGCCCCGGTCCTCTAAGACCGGGTCTGCAAGGCCTCCAGCATCTGGAAGACAAACAGCAGACACCATAAAGTAAACTGACCACTGGCGGTGGCGTTGTCCTGCGGTCGGCACTCTGACCTTCAGCGCTCTGGCGCAGCGTGTAGGCTTTCATCCGGAAGGCGGTCCGGAAGCGTTCGCGGTTACTGAAGCCGGCAGGTTTGGGCTCCTTGGAGGGACTCTCCTCGATGGATTCGGCGTTAAGCGTGGGTTTCCTGACCATCCCCAATGACGGCCTCGTGTTGGAATTGCGAACGCGTTCCAGCAAACTCACTTTCTGACTGAGGTGGAGAGGAAAGGAGCAGGTCATCAAACCTTTAGTATTTACATTGTGTGTTATGCTGACAATACTGAACAAGGACTCTTTTATGAAGTGCAGAAATAGGAGAAAACGGTGTTGGTCACAACCATTAAGGCAGGACTAGCACTAAAATATACATATTCAAACATTTGTAGTAAGAAAGAATTGTGTTAGGATTTCACAACTGTGGCAAAAATCTGCCAAAATATTTTCTTTCAAAATGTATTAACAACTACAATTATTTTAATCTGAAATGGACAAAAATAATGAACTTTTCCATGACATCCTATCAACCAATCAAATTTATTTATATAACACTTCTCAGTCACCAACTGAGAAATCAAACATTACATTTTGTTTCCATCATCAAAATCATCAATATATGTTGGCCCATTTATTATGGTTTAAGATGAACCTGCATACTTCCTGCTTCTCAAACTGGAACATCTTTTTGCTTTACATCCTCAGAGTTTCTTCAGGATCTGCTGGTTCTGCATATCAGAGCTGCGCATCAGGCTGAAGGAAGCGGCGAAGAACCCAAGGAGATTGGTCTTGTGACAATATTTGGCAACACAAAGACGCTGCTTTCTGGGTAAAATAAGACTCCTGTGTCCCTTAGAAGAGGCGGGGAGGTGGAGCGGTAACCGGAGCCGCCAGCGGCCCAAACGAGGTCTCTGAAACGTGGAGCGCTCTCAGCGACTTTGCTCCCACAGCGGACACAATATGAGCCTCTATGTGGCCTCAGGGCAGAATAGGGACGGCAGATTACAGCGCTGAGAGGCTGCAGAAAGGGAACGCTTTAAAGGAAGAGGGAATCTTCTTTCTGAACGCTCCTCGGCAAATAAAGAGCAGAAAATGGGATGTGATTATCCACAGATCTCTCTAAACGAGGCGACACAACAGCAGAAAATAACAAGCCCAGATAGTCAAAGAGCCAAAGTTTTGTGCTTATTTCCAACAACAAGACTAAACTTCATAGATAAAAGAGATCACAATAAACCGGAATGGAGAAGATCTGAAAGGATCTGCTGGCAGCAAGCAGCAAAACTCTCATCCAGCTCTCAGATGGAGGATCAGTTTCTGTTCACATCGCAGGGAAAAGATCCCAGATTAGCCACCAAACTGTTGAGAAACGCAAAACATCACAAAGAGCACAAAGCTCCCAGCGCTGCCGCAGTTTCTGGACGAAGTCCACCTCTTCGCTCAAAGCAACCAGATGAAGTCCGACCCAGATCCGTGTCTGGGTCTTTGTTCAGGATCGCATGTTTTTGTAGTTTCTGTGTTCTGAAAATTCATGCAGGTTTTTCCCAGCAGTGTGATAGAAAATGAAAAACAGAAATAAAAAAAATCTGATTGTGTTATGAGGAGCTGAGAGAATAAATGAAACCACGAGAAGTGAGACGCAGGCGGAGCTGAGGAACGAGATTCGCTCAGAAAGACTTTAAAACCAAAACTCACTGGTCCATTCATCAGAAAACCAACCCATCACAACTCAGACCAGTTCAGAACGAGACAAAAATAAGTTTCAACAGTAAATCTGAACAGTTCAGCACCAAAAGTGATTAAAAGCATTTTTTATTTTCAAATATTTTCAGTGTAATTTTGACATTTTATGGGCTGTAGGAACTCATGACTGTCCCTGAGCTGATAAAGGGAAACCATTCTCCTCATTTCTGCCTTTAATTAATGAACCTGAACCGTCACCCATCATTCAGTCAGGACTAATGGACTCACTAATATGTTCTCAAAAATCCTCAGCTTAATGTTAAAGTCAGAACGAGTGGGCGTTCAATATCAACTTCTTCCCAGAGTCATTTATCCGAGTCATGGATTAATATACGAAGCTATTTAGAGACGGGCTGGGTGGGATATTTTAGGAAATGTTAATTATTTTCTCTCTTCAGCTGGTGGCCTAATTAAAGTCTTTACTGTAGGCACAGCTCTGTAATTCACAGCGTCTCTGCAGGAGCTCAGTGACCTACCTCACCATGGCCTCCAACGTGTCCTTCCTGTCAGACAGAGAGAGAGAAAGTCAGGAAATAAACCAAACCTGGAAGATTACTCAAACTGTGGCATTTATCTGGAAAACCTCAAAGTCAAACAAATAAATAACTAGTAGATCATCCGGCAGGTGCAAACGCAGCGTAAATGATGCAAACTCAGCTTTCAGCTGCGTGTTTGGACCCGTCAGGCACCGACACGATCAATTAAAACAAGATCAATAATCTCCATTTGAATGATTTATTGTTTTCCTCTTTCTACCAAACACTGGATGGTAAAATCTTCACTCTGGTGTTTTGGTCTCAACTGAATCTGTTTTTGAAGGATCTTTTTTTTACAGAGACTTCATAATTAATTTATTTATTTGAATATTTAAAATGTCTTCCAGTTTCAGTGTTAAATGTTCTTCAGAATTTAAGGTTTATTGATCTTAGAGAATCTGTTCTTTCATTATTATGCCATTATTACCATAATATCTCTGGAAAATGATTTTATCGTTTATCACAGTAACTTCTGGGATAATCTAAATTTGTTGAAAGGCCTTTTAGCTCCACAGGAAACTTTTTCTGCACTAAGTTGTAAACAGATGAGGAACTGCTGACCTAAAAGACTTTAAAATATAAGAATGAATCCGACAGTTTGGAAGGAAAACATGATTAAATCTGGATTATGTAACTTTTATAAAGAATATATTTTTACATATTTATTGAAACTGTCGCCATGTAGTAACAGTTTGCTATGAGACAATCTGAGAAAAGATCGATCTCCTCCCTGAGCTGCTTTTGCCTCTGAAGAAATGCAGCAAAAGCAGCCAATCAGAGTGAGGAGGAGGGGCTTAGCGCTGTTAATCAACCTCATGTACTCGCTGAGCTAATGGAGGAGAAACAACTTAATGTTACAGAAAAACCGTTTATCTGCTGTCATCTTTGGCTACGCTAACTAGCCTTAGCTTTCACGACAAACTCTGTTAGCTGCAGCGGTGATTGACAGCGCTAAGCCCCGCCTCCTGGCTCTTATTGGTTGTTTCTGATTAGCGCTGGAGCTCGATTTTTTCACACATTATGTGACTCAAACTGTCATGACATTGTGACATATGTTTATAAAAAACATATTTTTTAAAAGTTACAACCTGCAGCTTCAAAGGCTCTGTGGGGAACAGATGGAGCCTCGTACCTGAAGCAGGGAAGAGAGATGATGGTTTCATAAAATCTCCACGTGGCAATAAGATCTTCCCTGATTGGATTGGTGGAGTAATACCGCCAGGCCGACTGGATTCAACACAGAACAGCTTCAGGATTCTGATGAAACACATGGAACCAGACAGAACACGTTCGGCGTCTCATCTGACCTGGATGAGTCCGGCTGCCGGGTGGCGGCGCTTCTCAAAGTGCTTCTGTCTGTGCTGCTCCTGGACCTTCAGAGCCAAACCAGAACCCAGAATCCCCTGCAGCCAGAACCAGAGCAACAGTTTAGGATGCTGCTTCATAAAAACATTAATAAAAATAATAAAATGGCTGATCTCATCTGCCAGATTTATTTTTCGCTACACTTTTGTTCCTTTTATTTAATTGTTGATGTAGTTCACTGTAAAACCCACAAGAAAAAGTTCTTTAATATTCACATTTTGTGAACATAACCTTCGTTATCTGCAGCCATGGATGGATAATGATCATAACTCACAGCAGGCAAAGCGAAGAAGGAAACTCCGATCAGAGCGAACGTGCCGGCTAACAGTCTCCCAGCCCAGGTCTTCGGGGTTTTGTCTCCGTAACCGATGGTGGTCAGCGTGATCTGCAGGAGAGAAATAAAAACAGAAACCTGAACTCCACCACCTGAAAAGGTCTCAGGTCTGGCAGAGCAGATCCACAGCCGCCAGGAAAACTTCTGGTTGGAAGGACGACGGATTTAATGAGGAGAAAATCAAAGCTTCATAAACCCGAGGCGTTCGTTACAGCAGAACTTCACAGATTATTTCTACTGTGGAGAGAAACTCTGTTCATTACATATCACATCAATACTTTATTTCACCAATATCATAAACAAAGCTGTTCTCATTCACATATTCATAAGGGGAATCCAGATTTCTTAAATAAAATGAAACCAACATCTGCGTAGTTATTTCAGCAGCGGCGAACGTACCAGCCCCCACCACAGCGCGTCGGCGTACGTGTCGAAGTCCTGCTGCTGGGTCTGCGCCGTCGGGTCCTCCTGGTCAGACACGTTGACCGAGCCGTCGTCCTTCTCCACCAGGTAGACCAGGAAGGACGCCAGGATCAGAGACAGGAAGCCGATGTACCAGGCCGTGATCAGCTCCTGCAGACGCACCAACACAGAACCGTCACTAGATCTGTAACGGTTCCATCAGGCCAGTCTGCTCAGACACATCAAGATGGACAAGTTCTCCTTCCTACTGACTGTTTTAACCAGAGACAAGTGATTAAATCCTCTCTATGCCACAGGTTACGTCAGTAGGATCCATACATGGTGCACAGAGGCAGAGATTAGCATGTAGATCAATAACTCAATAACAGGGATTAACTCTGAAAACATGATGTTCATCACTTTTCTACTTTTTATTCACCGTGTTAGTGGATAAGATGGATCGAACCAAATCAACAATAGTCAAAAGATTGTAAATTTAGTCTTTCCCTAGAAGCTACTTTATCGTTTTTCTGTGTTTTCTCTCATTGCTTTCCCTCTGGAGTCTCTTCAGTCGTACCTTACTGTGAGCGTAGATGGCAGAGCCCAGGAGTTTCCAGGTGCCGCCTCTCCGGTCCATGCGCAGCATGCGCAGGATCTGCAGGAAGCGCAGGCTGCGCAGCGACGTGGCCAACACGTTGCCCTGGTTACGCACCGCCACCACCGGCACCGAGGCAATCAGCACGAAGATGTCTGGAGCAGAAGGACCAGAGTTTCTGAGAGCAGGCTTTTCTCTGACGAGCTAATGAGTTTGACCCCAACACGTCTTTGTTGGAGAAAAAGAGACAATTTTTCAAGAGATGTTAATCACAGACAGGACCGACTAAAAAACTGATTTAGTTTGATTAATTCTTCTATTCACAGCTCCTCTTGAGAAAAGAGCCGCTGACGTCTGCAGAGGTTCTAATTCAAGTCTCAAACAAATCCTAAACATAGAAGTGTTAAAATGATAAAGGTTAAATGATGATGGATTGATATAAAGAGATGCCGACTCTCAGACAGGAAAGCTGCTCTCTGAACGTCGTTATGATGAAGGTGGAGGAGAGAAACATCGGATCTCACTGCCTCATTTACCTGGAAGGTGATCCAGATGACACTCTGGTGGAAATACCTCACCTGTTTGCTTTTATATTGTTTTTTTATTTTCTTAAACTTTCTGGTGAATTTCAGAGCAAATAAAGTAGTTTAAAATATTAGCCCTTAAAATGTTCTTCAGGTGACAGAAGACCGGCTTTATAATCGTCTTTATGTGTTTCTGAAGGTTCAGCTCTGAGGTCGACGCTTCCCATCCTGATTTTTGAGAGTTTAATGTTACTATAAACCAAAAATGCGTGAAGAAGCCATGATTCCTGCATTGGGGTATTTTTTTATTTTAATTTCCCGAATAAACTGAAAGAAAAAATATCAAATTTAATTTAAACACTTTTTTTTCTGCACAATTTGATCTTTAATAATCGATTGAACCCAGAGGAAGTTCTGGTCGTTATGTCTCCTGGTTTCTGCTCAGAGCTGCCAGCTCGGTGAGGACGGACAAATCAGGCGTCTTCGGCTCTTCAGTGGGAGTTTGAAAGGCTGAAGCAGCTTTAAATCTGGACAAACTGAGGATGTTTGCTGCCTCCAGCAGCTTTCAGGCGTCCTGACAGCCACAGAAAGTGAAGAACAGCCTCTTCCAGGGGAGGATTTCTGGCCAATTACTTGAAATTTATTCTGAAAAGCTGCTGGTTTGTTCAGGGCAGCTGACAAAGCTCCTGTCAGCCTGACTCTCTGCCTGCATGGCTCCTTTCTGAATGCTTTCGGCCATTTCGCTGAAATAATCATCATTGTGTTTCTTTGAGCTTTATAAATGACTTCCTGAGCCTTTTAATTTTATCTGTAAACATTAACATATTTATGATTCCTCCTGCTTACCCAGAATGCACAGCGGTTTGCGGGCAAACTTCAGTCTCCCCCTCCATCCTTTGTAGCGACAGCAGCAACCGGCAGCCCAGACCCTCAGTGCAAACTCTGCTCCGAATATGAAGATGGCAAACGTTTCCTGCAGAGGAAACAGGCTCGCTCACTCACTGTGTGTGTGCGTGTGCGTGTGTGTGTGTGTGTGTTTTCTGTGGAGAGACGGAGTCGTTCTCACCAGTATGACCAGCCAGTGTGCAGAATCCTTCTCATGTTCCCTGAATGTGGTCAGTATGGCCAGAATCAAACATCCCAGAACGATCAGAAACCTGCAGAGAAAAGAAACAAACAGCAGATCAGAAAAAGCTGATGAGACAAAACGGTTAGAAAAATTACAAATTATCTGGAAAATAAATCAGCAGAAAACCAGCAAGAATTCAGCCAGACAGCGAGTTTGTTGCTTCTGCCACTAGAGGGCACCGTTTCCTCTTAGGATAAGACTACAACTAGTTTCGGTTTGTAGACTAAACATAATAAAACGGAACCATCAGGAGCAGGTTCTGCTCGTTGCTGCCCCCTGGTGTCAGCTGTAAAAACACCAGTAAATAAAACCGAGCTGTTCTTCAAACGGAGATAAAATCCGAGCAGGACGATCCGTTGACAGTACCAAACATCCATCAGTGAGACGATGACGACCAGCATGACCCGCGCTGCAGGTTTCCCAGTTTAACCAGCAAAGACCAGCCTGAACTCAATTTATTTAATGGTTTAATGACAGGCACACGCAGCAGAAACAACTAAATGAATAAAAACATGCAGTGAAAAACAAGCAAAGCCTTCCTGGGGATTAATGATGGAACCAAAAACTGTTTGATGATTCGGGTGAAATCACAAAATTAAAGTCAAATAACAGAATATTTTACCAAGTTAATAAAAAAAATACTAATTTATCCCAAAGGGAAGTTAAATATGGGCAGATGATGATGCTGTGGGAAGGAGGAATCTCCTGCAGCAGTCAGTCTCACATCAAATCTTAAAATGCCTCTGACTGAAGATGTGCTACAGATCTGTTGCTGTATGAAATGCTAAAAGGTTAATATATATATATCACAGTATCATGTCCTGGATGACATCACCAGCTCCACAGCATCCAAAACCAGAGGGAACAATTTCCCAAACAGTCAGTGAGCGATAACAGAAACTTTCCCACTGATCCAGATCCAAAATATTAAAATGATTAACTAAATCATCCTGGGTTATATTTACAGGTCAAGCTGTTAGCTGAACCAACCCAAACTGTGTGAGTGCGAAACGCTGAGCTCCTCTGTGGTGCTTCATTACCTTCCTGTTGGACAGATAAACGCAGCGCAGGATCCCATCTGAGCTGTGATTGGCCATCGGGCCGTCCTGCAGAGAAACAGCCACCAGGACGCAAAGGAGAACTTTTCCCTCAGCCAGGCGAAGGCGAGGAGAGGCCTGCTGCAGACGGAGAGCGTTTGGACCGAACCCGCAGCCTTGACAGAGATAACGAAGTTTTTTATCCGAGCGGAGACAGAGGACGGACGCTCAGAGGGAAACAATTCCTGTCCGTCTCCGAGACAAAAGACGAGGAACGAATGTTTTTTATCCCAGCAAGACAAAAAACTCCAAGAGTCTCAGTTCCTCATGTTGGCTCAACAAACCTCAGCAAGATTTCTGAATCTGTCAGTCACCAAAACCTAAATAATGCAAAGAGACACTTAAGACTTCCAATCTGAATATTCCTCATATTTCTGATTAAGTTTTTTGTACTTTAGCCTTTCAGTCCAGTGAAGTGTAAACACTGAAGAGACCTGGCTGTAAATGTGCAGCAACTTTAGAGGCTGAAGTAAATTCAAACAATAAGAACCCATAACTGATGATGATGATGATGATGATGATGATAATCAGCCCAATTATGAGTTTAATAGCTTTATGTCTAGAAAATAAAGACCATGATTAAATTTACTTTTAAGGGTCTGAAAAACAAATGATAAATTAAGTTGCACTAAGATAAAGTACAATCAAACTGGTTAAGATAAGAAAAGTTCAAACCAGCTGAATGAAGATGAACAAAGAAATAAAATAAGCTGAGCTGATGTACAGTAATGCAAAAACCAGGTTAAAACAAAATAAGCTAACAAATAATAAACATAAACTAAACAAAACAGATCATATAAAAAAAGCTAAACTTAAACTCAGCTGCTACGCTAAAATGAGCTAAACTAAGATGGATAAGAATAATGAATCAATGGGGAAGAAATCATGTAAAATTTTACATCTAATTTAAATTTTGTCTATTTATGATCACAGATCTGCTTCATCCCTCGATTGATCAACAAAATCGTCAAAGTGCTCAGGAACTGGACTGAAAACAAGAATCACCCAACAGCTTTATGTGCTTTAAGCGATCGGCCCATCCTCTATAGATCACTTTACGTTCGTTAGCGCCATGAAGGCCCGGTTCTGATGGGGCTCCCCGGCCCAGATGGGTCCCTGGAGGATTCCTAACAAACAATTTATGGCAGAGATTCAATAAGCGCAGACTCTGCATTTCTGACGGATAAATCCCTCAGATGTATGCAAATAGTGGTGAGAAAGGAGAAGAGCAGCGGTAACAACGGCAGACAGAAGTTAAAGAGTGTGACCTTTAAAAACTGAGGAGGTTTTTATAGCAACTCTGACAGGCTGGGAAAAAACTGAGGAGGGAAAAAAACAACCAAACTTTTGCTTCATCAGCAACTCTGGCTGCCAAACTGACAAAATTAAAAACCCCAACAAGCCCAGAGGCTTCATATAATTCTACATTTACTGCTTTAACAGCCTGGAGTGCAAAGATTTACCATGTTGTGGATATTTTGCCAAAACATTTAGAAATGATTATCTTTTAATTGCGTTTCCTGGATTCAACCTGGACTTTTCCAGAGAAAACGCCCCCTAGTGGTCAGTTTGCCTCCCTGTGGGTTTTATGGCTGATGAATTATTGCTCTGTTCATCGCTGGTCAGAGGTTGGAGTTCAGCGCCGACAGCAGCTTAGATTTGCAGCTTAGATTTGCAGCTCTTTGAAGCGATGCCAGCAGAAACCGCCGTTCCTCCGACGGCTCAGCGGAGGAGGAAGATTCACACTCTGGTCTGAGATCTGCTGACCCTGCAGGACCGTTTGGACGGGACGAGCCGTGAGTCAGGAAATAACGCAGCACAGCAGCTGTTGGCTTCACTGACGTGTCATAATGAGAAAAATGCTGCCGAGTCACAAACCAGAAGAATCTCAGACACTTAAAGATAACCATGAAAGATCACATCCAGTGTAAAATCAGCAATGTTTCTGATTTGTCGGATGATTTACATCAAATCCTTCATTTCAGGCTGAAACAGATTTCCTCTTCATGTTACGTTCGTTGAGGTAGAAATAAAACTGATGCAGTAACATCACACTGTGTGGAATGTGAGACAGATCATCTTTTCTAGAAAAAACTAGAAACTTCTCAGTTTGAAAAATCAAGAATTTGCTAAAAAAAAACTTTTTGCAATAAACTTCAGAAATTTTTGAGAGAAAAAGAAATATGGGAAATTTCTGAGTTTCAAAAGTGGAAGATTTTCCACCTTCGTTTCCACTGGAGCTTTTTATTGCACATTTGCAACTTTTCAAAAATGTCCATGTTTTTTTCTACAAAATTTTTGTGATTGTCAAAATTTCTGTTTTTTTTCCAAGTAAATTCCTCCCTCTTTAAACTCAGAAATGTCCAAGTTTTTCTAATTTGTCTTTTTTTCTACTAAATTTCTCAGACTAATCTATAAATTTTAATGGTTTTCTAGCACATCTGTGACTTTTCAAACTCAGAAATGTTCTTGATTTTTCTAGAAATTTTGTGAAATTCTTTTGGTGTAAAATTATTTTTTTTCTATCTAACTGTCTAACTATCCCATCTTTAGGATCGTTATTTTTTAAAAATATTCAGATGTTTTCTGTCCAAACATCTGGATTTCTTCTGAAGTAGAGAAAGAAGTTTCTCAAACATTAAAAGGTCATTTTTAAATCTCTGCCACCAACACTGAACAGTTTACTTTCACAAACCAGAGCTTTTAGAAGAGCCTCTGCAGATCCATCAGCCGTTTAAAATAACCAACACTTCCCTTTGTTTCCTCTGCAGGAGACGCCAACCCACAGACCGAGCCCAACTGGTTTTACATGTGGAGTTGTCTCAAAGTGATTTAAGACGGGCAGGACTGTCACTGACGTTTTTGAATCATTACTTTAGAGAAATGGATGCGTATTTAACCAGCAGACTCCAGAAACAGAGTTTCACCTCTGGTACTGAGGACGTTCAGCCTGATCAGTCACTCCTAAAGGGCGTCCGTCGCTCATCAATCATCGGCGTTCCTCCAACTCGCAGCTCATCCATCAATCAGCCGAGTTCGTCTGCCCAACTCTGAAGTTATTAACAGAACCGAAGACGTTATGATGAAAAATCACTGGGTAAAAGTCTCACATGAGGGGAAGGATCTGAGTCTGGCTCGCTTTTTGACGAGCTTCTGTCTGTGTTTCCAGAAGGGACGAAATCAGACGGGTTGACCCGGTTTCTAAGCAGCAACTTATTGTTGCCTGCAGGGAGACAAAGAACAACTCCCCGACCAGCTGCCAGAGAGTGAGAGTGGAAAATTAGAATAAATGTGAAGCTACCTCAAGCATTAATGACACAAGAAGGAGGTCAGGAAGGAAAATCAGAGCCAAAAATCTGTTTTTCACATCACAAGAAAATCCATATGAAAGCTTGAAGAGAGCGCTAAAGGTAGGATGGGCGCCTGTTAGCTTAACTATTAGCAAAAACATCACAGTTGCGGATAATTATAATGCATGATGCTCCTCAGTAAGGCTACAAGTTTCACATGAATTATTGAACACCTTAAACAAACTGCAATAAAATGAATCTATCAGAGGTTGCCATCATCTAGCGTTCGGGTTTCCCAGGCCAGCAGGGAGACGTAGTTCCTCCGGCGTATCCAGGTCTTCCTCTGGATCTCCTCCTCACCAGGGAGACGTTGAGGAGGCGTCCTAACTGGATACCTGAGCCGACCCAAACAGCTCCTCTTTATGTGGAGAAGCATCGTCTCTACTCGGAGTCTCTCCTGCATGATCGCTCTTCTGACCCCACATCCCTAAATGACTCTGAATCATTGGGCCGAAGTACCAAATCTGGTTCACGTTGACGAAGGTTTTGTCATTTTGTCGTCCGGCCCTTCTTGCCACAACTCCACCTGGCTCCACTTCCCCCCCTCTGTATGCAAGACTGTTGAGTGATTGGTCAGAATCTCGCTCCACTTACTCAACTTCCAGAAGCGAGTTTTTCGCCCAGAAAGCATGATGGATCGTTTTGAGAAGCATTTGTTCAAAGCTGTGAGGAAGTAGGCACAGTTGGACCAAAACACTGAAATCCTCCTGATCGGTTCTGACCCAATGCAGCGGGCAACATCCCACCAACGTCTTCCGCTTGTTTTGGCTTCTGATAACATGGAACATAATATGAGATGTTGCAGTTCATCAAACAACATTTCCTCCTCATCCAGACTCGTAATAGTTGCTCTTCTGGGCTCTGATCGCCATGTTTCACAGGAACTCGGCTCTGAGTCTCGTGGCTCTAGAAGGTCAGTATGACAGCAAACATCCAGTAACCACATGATCCCGCGTTGACTGTTCGACTTCAGGTCGACCATGCCGGGCATAAAACTTGTGATGATACATGAGGGGAAGACAGTAGATCAAGATACTTCAGCTCCTCCACAGATATTTAATTCAGATAAAACTCAAGGTCCCTGGTTGGCATGTGGACCCCAGAGCATCCAGTCACATCTGAAAGGCCTTCACTCCTGTTCTGCTGTACTGTTCTCAATATTGGTTGTTGTTCTGACTTTATTTTTGTCTGTTCATGACATGCTCCAGGTTTTTGCTTCTATATGAGGCTAACATCTGAATCTGGGCCGTTAAAGACAAACGATTTGGTTGTGGAGTTGCTTGTTACAGATGCACATGTTGAGTTTGGCCATCAATATTTTTTAACAGATTTATGCACTTTAAGTTTGTATTAAACATTAAAATGATTTAAAATAAGCATTTATGAGAAATGACAACTGGCTACCCTCCAAGTTCTCCTTAAGTACCTGCAAGTGTAACTGTATACACCCTGTAACACGCCACCACATAACGCAGCAGAATCCTTGTTAGTACTCTGTAAGTACAAAGTCGCATGTATTGGTACCTTGAGTTGTCAGAACTACAGAAGCTCAGGAACAATGCACCAAACCCAGCACTTTATCTTTGGCAACTCAAAATCATTTAAAGTATATTTAGAGTGTTTAGTTACCTGAAAACAAAAGGTGTGAGTGTTAATCAGGTCAATAAACCGTGTAGTCATCTGCTTCAGACTCTTCAGCTCATGTAGCTTTGCAGGTTTTCGGCTGTTTTTGTGCCATAATCACACATTTAGATGAGACTCTACGTACAGTTTGTACCTTCAACAGTTCCCAGCTGCGTAATTCAGCGCCAAGCTCTCGTCCGGACCGAGTTTCCGATGGGCTGGCCTGCCAAAGGCTGGGATTTGTCACCTGAGTGCCCTCGAGGCCGAGGCAGCCATTACTGGCTTGGCAGGAGGAGGTGTCAGCAATCAGTGTCAGGCGTCCAGCAGAGCTGTTCATTAGCACAAAGACTGCTCTCGCCTCACTGACTCTGACGTCTGTCGCCTTGTCCCTCCGTCTGGGCTGATGGAAACGGGTTTGCTTTGTCACATTCAGCAGCTCATTTAGTCTGCAGCAGCGGCAGCCAGGCGCTCTCCGAAAAACTAAAAGGTCAACTTGGAGAAGTGGGACTCCTGGACGCAGCGATGTGCTTCAATTCTGGACGACTTCATGCGTCTTTTATAATTAGCAATTGAGAAATAATTTCCACCCAAAGCTTCTCCGTTATAGGATAACTGGCGGAGCATATCAGGCACCTCGGGCTCACTTATGGGATATTTGGAGAATAATTATGTGGTACCAATGGGATGGGTTTACTTATGGCAGTGGTGCCCAAAGTGGGTCCTGGAGCGCCGGCATCCATCCTGCAGGTTTTAGTTTCAGTCACATCATTTTTCAACACATCGGTGATTCAGCTGTTCTGTAAGACTTGAGTAAAAATGAACAGGAGGTTGTAAAATCACAGAAAGGGGAACTTCAGGTGCCTCAGATAGTAAAGTTTGGGGAAGTATGTGTGTGATCTAAGAGGAAACATTGTTTAAACAATATTTACTTATCCTTCTTAATGAACGTTTTATTCTTTCCAGAGTAATGTAGAGAAGGTAATCATTTTCATATGATTACCTATGATGAACTTAACTCAAAAATACCTTATTGATCCCAAACAGAAATTAAATTTTGTTGTAACTTATTATCAAACTTTCTACCAAGAGTTCATGGTGTAACTATTGAGTATCATTGGGTTTTTATGCTATATCTTTGGGGCATCACTTGGTAATTATAGGTCCCAATAAGGTCCCTATGGGGCCCTTACAGGATGTCCACTGAATAGTTCAGCTTTGGGCTTTTAAAGGGTGCTAACAGAGTATCTATAGGTAACGGGTTAAATACAAGGTCTGGTTGTCTGCTGTGTAATTATACTGCAGGATTTATTACTAAAACACGGTTAACCGTTTCCTATTCACGAAGACTAAAAGGTCAGGTTGACTGTTGTCTGAATTTACCTGCAGAGAAACATCCAGACAGTTTGTCCCATAAACTGGACACTGCCCCAAACCCAGAGCTGAACCTATCGGGTCTGCATGCTTAGGAACAGAAACAACCAGAGGATCCAGGATCCTCCCAGTGCAGCGGATGATTTATCTGCTTTCCACTCAGTATTGATCGTTTTGGTCCTCTGTCATAAATCAATCTTGTCTTATTGTTGCAGTAAACAAACTGGTTTTACTGTTTAAACCAACAGCAGTAATCAAACACATGAAGGACCTAAAAGGTGATTATGTTCAATATTGTTGCTGATTAAAACTTTACAGGCTTTTATTATTATTATTAAGGTTTGTTAACAGCGCCACCTGCTGTCTGTTGGTCTAGATGTGAAAGCCACTCTAATTCGAACAAATAAATATTTAAAAAAGAAAAAAAGCTGATAAATAAAAATCGTATTCTAAAGTATTTTGTGTGTGTTTCGGTTTGATAAAACTGAAAATCTCTCAGGTGAAGGAAGTCGTTCTGGTTCTCTGAAATCTCTCAGGTGTTCCCGGTCAAACGTCACGTCAGAGTTTCCCAGTTTCCTGTTTCCTCTCTGAGCTAAACGAGCTGCAGCATCACTCCATCCTCTCTGCTCCTGCACACGAGATGCTTTCTGAGTCTCCATGGCAACAGCTGCTCACTGGAGCATCCCTCCCGTTCCCCATCACCATGGCGACACCTGCTCGTCTTCCTCCCTGCTGCCAGGGAACACCGGCCTTACCTCCGCTGTCAGTGTCTCCATGGCGACGAGCGCGTGGCAGACGAGTCGCACAGTGAGCGGCGCGGTGTGATTGGACGCCTTTCAGAGCGAGTAAACAGAAAATCCTCAGACAGAATCAACAAAAGGCCGTCTGAACGCATGAAGTCATCCTTACTTTAAGGAGACTTTATGAAGAAACGTAGAAATAAAAGAAAACGATTAGAGAACGACACAAAACTAAAACCTGATGATAAAAGCTTCAAGCTATTAAACAGTCCAGCAGCATTCACCACTTCTGGTGAATGCTGCTGAAAGGTCAGTTAGTAAAACACTGAACCAGTAAGACTGTTCGAAGGAGAACACCTCTTCTCTCTAAAAACAAGATGGCTGCCGGACCTGCTTTACAAACCAACAACCAACAGGTTACAGCAGAGAAACTGAAAACACGTCCAGTTTTCATTTCAGAAAATGTTGCAGCTTCTTCCTGCTTCTCAACAAACAGGAACCATTAGAGAACATTTCATTCACGTGAGACAGATGAGTGTTGAGCAATAATTTAAATGTTTTAACAAGTGGATCTGTAGCGAACACGGCCCGGGTCAGGAAATGAACCTCCAGTGGGCCGAGGAAGCCGCTAACTGTTAGCGGATGTTGCTTGTGCGGCAGGTTTACAGGCGTACCAGAAACATGCAAACACAAAAGGTTCCGGCTCAGAACTTCTGTAAAACTGTAATTAGTTCATCCTGGCCCTAGTTTTCAGATTTCAGGATCGTTTGTTTCTTTGAGAACGTTTCTAAACCAGGACCTTCCATAAGTCCTGGACCCATCACCGGGTTTCCTTCCTGCATGCACAAACATGCAGCTGCTGCTCAATCAGCAGCCTGTTGTTCCCTGAAGAGCCACATTATGGTTCTTCCAGGCTCTTTGTGAAAACGAGTCACTAAGTTTCCCTAAAATGTTGTTCTGAAAGGTCGGCTGGCTGATGCTGACCTTTACCTGACCTGTGTGAGATCTTCATCCGTGTCTCTGCTAGCTTGCAGAACGGAGTCACTGTGGTGAAAAGTCAGACGTGTTCTGCATCATTCATGATCCTTCAGCCGAACCCTGATCTCCACCACCCGTCTGTTGGGATGCTGTTCTTTAAAACGATGCTTAAACCTGCTGCAGACTTAGATTGGATTAGTTTAGACGCGTGGTCCATTAACGATGCAGCGCCCAGAACCGTTATCTCGGATCAGACACGTCAGAGAGCTTCGCCTCCTAATGCAGGAGTCTTGTTCTCCGCAGGGAGCGCCGCGGTGACGTCAGCGGACGGAGACGCACCGCTGAGGCTCCACGAAATCAAAGCTCAGCCTGTTTCTCTGCTCGGAGATCCAGGATGGGAAACTCCAGTTCTACTGGATCTTCTGGTTCTGCTGGGGTTTACTGGTCTGCACAATGAGAAAGAGAAACATGAGGACTGCTGTGACACCTCCTCAGATGAATGTTTAAGGGTTGGATTCATGGTTCATACAGCAGAGCAGTTTATCAGCAGCATAAATCCTGGGATTAGTTATGAGGCTTTTCATCAAATTCTGCTGCCTGGAAACATATAAATCTAGACGGATCCAACAAGCGAATCCCGTCCAACCTGAACAAAAGCTTTCAAAGCAGAAGAATAGATCCATTTTTGTGAATGTTTGTTCCATTATTTGCAGTTTTTTCCACAAATGTTGTTCCATAAATCAAAGCTTGAACGGTTGCTGTTGATTTCTGACCATCATCAGATCTTCTAACCACAGATTCATAAACCTGCTCATACATGCAAAGGCACAACTGACCTTGAATATGTTAATATATGAATTAGACATGAATAATGAGGCTCTGAAGGTCACTTCTCCCAGTTGGTCTCGTGGCTCATCTTCATGATGCTCAGATGTTTTTACGCCCCGGGGGACGAGGGGTCACTTATTTACAGCCTGGCGCCGCATGTGGACGGATCTTTCAGCATCAACATGTCTGAATTAAAGGAGGAAGTTTAACTACAATCAGCTGTTTGAGTATAAACACCTAAAAAGTTTGACATTTAATGGCGTAAATGAGTCGGTCCCAGCAGAGCGAGGAGTTTTCCTCTGATCCTCCTCTGATTAATTAGCCTGAAGTCGCAGCTGCGTCCCTCCTCACCGACAGACGGCTTCATGTTTCTGTGGTTTCATCGTCAGTTCGCTCCTCCGTGAGGAACAGCAGAGAAAGACGAGTTTCATTTCACTGGTTTGGTTCTGCATTACAGCTCCACCCGAATCCTTAGAGCTCAAATCCTCTGGCTCTAAAGTCAGAGAGGTAAAACAGTCTGGGTTAGGGTCCGGTCACTTTTTATTTATCAATAAATGTACAAACATTTTTATATGAATGCCATAAATAACATTCATGCATTTCCTGAGTTTTAATGCTGGTTGTGATTAAATTTGCTCCGCTGCAGACAGATCTCCTGCGTCTCATCTGCAGGAGGTTCTTGGATTCAGCCAACACCAGTCTGTCAGCTTGGGGTGTCAGTGATGTGACGAGGACAGAGTGGGACTGTGAGGACATGGAGACGTCCAACAGGTCCAACAGACGAGCTCCGTCTGCAGGAATCAGGTCACTGAATGTTTCCTCTGACAAGCAGGATTTTACTGCAGATTAAAACAACTAAGAAATAATAAACCACTAAACAAACCACAGGCAGCAGGTGAAAGGTCATGAAAGGTCAGTTAGTAAAACACTGAACCAGTAAGACTGTTCGAAGGAGAACACCTCTTCTCTCTAAAAACAAGATGGCTGCCGGACCTGCTTTACAAACCAACAAGAACAACAATTTCATTTGTTTGGCCAAAATGAACAGCAAATAGAAACAGCATATCACGCCAAAGCATGGTGGAGGAGGGATCATGATGTGGGACTTTGTCCTCTAACTGGGAAGAATTTATTCATCTGTCATAAAACCTTTCATGTGGAGTTATGGTGATCACTGGACGTGTTTCACATCGTTTTTTATTCGCATTTTGAAGAACCGCATTAAAAACGTTGATGGAAACAGAAAAATTAAAAATAATTTCCTCAATTTAACAAAAACATTTTACGCTCCCTTAAGTTGAGATTTGACTTTTCTGAAAAGGTTGAAGTGTTAAAAGTGAAACACATTTACCAAATGATCTCTGACGCAGCGAACGCTGCCCCTGCTGGCGGGTCAGAGGTCCAACCCTCCGGCTCACAGGGAGAACTTTACTTTTCTAAGACTTGGTCCAGGCCAGGTTTCAACCTCTACTTCCTGTTTACTGCAGCCATGCGCAGCGTCATCTGATGACATCACGCGTTTCATATCCTGACTGATTCGCTCCAAACCAGCAGATGGAAACACGACTAACTTCAAATATTTACTTAAAATCTGCATGACAGTCAGATGGGAACATGGTTACTATGGCAACAAAAACAACCCGAGGTGATGATGTCACGTTGAAATCAAAGGAATTTCCTCTCAGAACCACCAGTCCTCCATCACTGGGATCACTGGGATCACTGGTCTGTTTCTCTCCCAGCTTGTTAAGTTGCTGCATCACAGATAAATCCTCCCTGATGATGATGATGATGATGATTGTTGTCCAACATCTAATCAGGCCGTTTTGTTATTTTTTCCCTCCATCTTTCCTTCAGAGCGACGCACTGCTGCGTTTGGCATTTTAGTTTCCATGGCGACTGGAAACCTTTCGGCCCTCCTTCCTCCCGTCATGCAGTCATTTTGGATCTGCTCAGCATGCAGCGAGTGAAAACGGTAATCAGAGGAGGAAGCAGACGTTCAGCAGCTTCTGCCTTTTATTCTGATGAATTCTCCTGAAACTCCTGATGCTGCGTTCTGCTGTCAGTTTGACGTTTTATTTCTCTGCTACTTCATAAACATGGAGGACAAAGACTCGGCTATGTTTCTTACTCTGTTCTCCTGCAGGATTATTTTCCTTTGATTACCAACAAGAATCCAGATGTAAAGAGATTCTTTAAGATGAAATCTAAAACCCAGAGGATGAAACTCCTCCAACCAACGCCGGCTCTGAAAACGACTGAAGGCGATGCTGAGAGAAGATTATGTGTAATTTTAAATTTCAGAAACAAGTATTGCATTTACATCCCTTTATTATCTGTAATCAAATCGTCCAAATCCAACAGAACCGAACTTCAAGTGATTTAAAAGCCGTAAAAAAACAAAACAACTAAAATGATGTTTTTACTTCAGTTCATTTCTTTGACAGATAAACGTGATCAGAGTCAGAAAAGGTTTTTGACTCGAAAATGTTGCTCATCTTGTCGATATGGTTTTGATTAAATGTGACGGACGCTTGTGTAGCTGAAACTATTTTCATGTTAAAGACGTCACGTTTTTTTAAACTTGTGTTTTCTCTCTGCAGAAAAATATTAAATGAAGCTGTTTATGTTTTTCTGTGAATTTTGAATTTCTCTCAGAGGAAACCTGAACCCAGCAGAACTTTTCTAGCGTTCTCCATCGGTTCCTCCATGTTTCCTGGATCCCAGAGCTGCTCTGAGCTTGTTTTCTGGGTCCAGACGGTCCTGCATCAACAGAACAGTCTCAGCAGCGCCGCGTTTCTGTCCCGGGTCAGGCTGAACGTCCACCGGGACGCGGCGTCGCATCCGGAGCCTTAAACCTGTCAGAAACTGAGTCATTGGACTATTTAAGCTGCAGCTGTCCTGCAGGTCTCCTGCTGCAGGCCGTATTTCACACTGTAAGCTGACTTTATTGCACCTGCAGAACCACGGAGGCTGCAGCAGCGCCTCTCATTATGCCTCAGAGAGGCAACATTTAGTTTTTCTATACGCAGCGACGCCGGATCATTACATGAGCTGTAAACGAGCCGCAGCAGAGAGACGGAGGTCTTAGCAGTGCAGCTCTGGAGGAGCTTGTTAAATTGACTTCCTGTCACCTGGATTGATCGTCTTCGGCTGATCCTGCTGGTCGGATCTCCGGGTCGGAGTGTCTCGGGTCTCAGCGTTTGGAGGGATTCAGTGTAGAAGCAGTTTCTGTGTTTAGTCATGGCTTTTTGGCGGATTTAGAAAATTTTTTTGTGACTGAAACTAAATAACATGAAAACACAACATGTCCTGCAACAAGTTACATACAAGTTGCTCCTCTGCAACCCCGACGAGAGACGAGAGGGAAGAGAGAAATGGATGCATCACCGAGGTAAATGAAGATAATCAGGATAAAAAGACAAAAACACATTAGAGTCACATTATTTGGACACTAGAAGCGTCACTGCTGTCTCCTCTTATATTACAGTGTTGAAGCTACAAGCACAGTAAAATAAATCACTGTCAGAAACAACACGGCTGAATAACTTCTCAGACTCGACATCATTACAAAAACCAGAACAGCACAAGCAGCACAATGTTCGGCACATTAATCCCACATCATATTCAAATTAATCTGATTGTTTTTTCTATGATGCTCATCTGTCTTAAAGAAAAGTTTCTACCACTTTTATAATCGCCCTGCACACAGGCTGCATCCACACCAGCCATGTTCAGTCCGCAGATAAAAGTTGCAGAACATCTGATCCTTGATAACTGGAGAGCAGGGATCACTGAGGAAAACCCAAACACTGAACTAAACTGGCTGGGTTCAACATCACCAGGTCAGAACCAGATATGGATGCCAAGCCCCGCCCCTGACAAGTGGGCGGAGCCAAGAGACGCTGAGAGGCGTGGCCAAGTGTGGAGTTGAGTGGAAAAAGGTCAAGACAAAACAACTGTTGGCAACTCAACGACTTTCCAGACCCATCCAACAAATCTAGAGACTTCTTTCTGATGTTGGACAGTTTAGCCGACTATTCTCTGCTGTGTCCTGAATAAGTAGCTTCCTCTGCACAGAAACGTAAAGATACAAACCTAAATAACACATTTAGTCAGTTTATCAGTAAAAAAGCAGATCTGGAGGTGAATTCTATGTTTCCCAGTAATATTTACCCATTTCTGTGGTGGAGGATGCAAATCTAAATAACATCCCAAATATGTGAGAGACAGAAAAATAATATTTCTCATTTTGAACAGAAAAATAATTCAGATTAAATATGAATATATTTGGTCTCCACACACTGCAGGTAAACGCAGCAGCAGATCACAACACTGGTCTGATAAAGACATGCTGGTAAACTTTAAATATATGAGTTAATATTTCACACAACTGTAAAAATAAAATACTATCCGTGTTTTCATATTAAAAGTATAATTGCATGTAATTAATCCATCAGTGTTCTTATTTCTGAGATAAATTAGTGTTTTCTGCTCCAACTTGTGCATGTAAATGTCTTTCTGTCTCCTCATGGAGAACTCTGCAGGTTTTACCGCCTATTTAAAGGAGACATTTCAGGACAGTTAGAGATAAACGCTCATTATCTGGGCCACGTTTTGGCAGCTTGAAGCCTCAGAGGGACAGTCAGCGTGACGCCACCGGCAGCTTCTGCTGCTTTTCCTCCGTCTAGGAAAACGCTTCCACAGCTATCGATGCGACATGCTGAGCTGGTCCGAGTCCTCCAGGGACAAACCCGCGTCCAACCGGAGACGGGAAGACAGAGATCCTACTTTCAGAATGACAGAACAATCAGCTCTGACTGTTGATGGAAAAAGGCAGAAAAATGCAGAAATGTCTCCAGTTTTTGGTGAATAGCAACTAAAAAACATACAATAGGTCTGCAGTTATTTTCAATACTAAATCACATGTATGTCTGAAAACAGAGCAACAAAAAACATACAGCTATTTTATTACCTTAAAGTTTTCTTCCTTTTGTACCCATTTGTTTCAAACTGGTGATGAATTTCATTAAATCTAATATTTTCTTCAGATCTTGTGTAACTCCACTGATGGTGGTGGATCCACATCTGGACAGTTGGTTCTTATGAATATGAGACATTGTGAGTCGCTTGAAGATAAAGTTACAGAACAGCTGCAACTGTCATTCATCATTATAATGGTGAATGTTATCCATCATCATAGTTTTGGCTGTCAGTCATTGGACTCGGATAAAACACACTTCCTTCTGCAGATGCAGAGGAAATAATAGAAAATTATTTTAAATGCTTTTTTAACAAAAAAAACCCACAAAACATCCAGAAAAGGTGGATGAGACCAAAACTATGACAGAAAGGATGAAGATGTGAAATTAATAATTGAAAGTCATAAAAATTTGTTTTATAACCACCTTTCCATCAGGGTTTGTTGATCCTGTAGGTCCGATGCCGCAGGCTGCATTTCCCACAGTCCTGTTCAGTCCGCTTTAACCCAACTCCAGCCCGTTTGCCTAGAAAGTCCGGTTCGTTTGGGGAGGTGTGAAAGCGTAATCAAACTTTGGGTCTCATACAAACCTCAATCTGGGTTCAGTTGAAACGGACTCTGGTTCAGTTCGAATGCACATGTGAACACCAAGCAGACCAGAAACCGCTCAAAAAGCAGGAAGTGGACTACAGCACAGGGCATTCTGGGTAAATACAACCAAAACAAACACGTTAGCCTAGCACTAGAGGACGAAATGAGTCGTGTTTTTTCTTTTTGCCAAGACAAAAGAGAAATTCTCCAACCACTAAAATCTGATGCCACTCCATTTTTGTTTCCATTTCATAAAGAAGGAAGTTTTGCTCAGTGTCTTCTTCAGAACCGTTTCTACTCAAATGGTCCAGAAGTTGGAACCATTTACATTTTAGGCTCCCAGTGGGGAAACTGACATTTCAGTACAGCCTGTTCAAAGAACAAGAGACATAAGACGGGTGTCTACATAGGTACACAGGCGTCGAAGGCTGCGGCCGTCATGGGAGGCGCTGCCCAATTGCTGGATTTATGCAAAATTTGCAGAGAAAAAAAAATAGCTCAGTTATTTTAAATCCTTATTATGTTTAGAAAATACAGACTGCATTTACTTTCTTTAATTCTTCCACATCTTTCTCCCTCCTGTGTGATCACACTTTTAGTCGTCCGTTGGTTAAAAATCCACTTTTCCTCTTCAGGAAAGTGAGCGGGCAGATAAAGGAGCTCAATGTCTGGATCAAACTGCTAACTTCCAGAACCAGCAGCTTTGGCTCGGGAACCGCCCGAGGTCCGGTGCTAATTAATCCGGAGATCCTTCTGCTGGCTCAGAGTCCGCGTCTCCTCGCCAGAAGTCCTGCCCTCCTCCAAATCCGCTCCTCCTTTTCTCCTCTAGCAGTTAAAATCAGAAGTGCAGGTTTCACAGGGTGACTTTGAGACACTTTATTACATCTCATTACCTACTTTTATTCAAACTCTGATTTAATCTGGCTTTAACTTTATTCAACTGGAATCAGAGCAATAATGCTTCTTTATGCCCTAAAATCCTCTTTAATATGTAAAGCAGTGAAACGGTTTTCACAGGATGATCAAAGTCTGGCTGGGAGCCATTTCAACGGGAGGATCCTCGTCCTGAGGGCCCATCAGTGCTCTGACATGAACAGAGACTTTCTGAGCTACGTTTCATTAACCAAGGTTGTTAGTTTCCAACTGGACTCAGCAGGACTTCAGCCGCAGTGCAGAGAAAAACTGGAAGGTTTTCAGGGTCAAAGATCAACTTGAAAGGCTGCCACTGACCTCTGCGGGTCATAGCAGGACAACTTTCTGCTTTTTTATTTACTTTTTTAGGAGCAGATGTCTAGGGTGTTGTATTCTGTCTACTTCTTTCATTTCCTTCTTTCTCTTTAAACCTTCTCACCACCTCTCTTTGTGTCCACTACGTTCGAAATAAACCCAAAGCCATTTCTGATAGTTTTACACGTATATCAAGTGAAAGTCGCATCGCTCCGCTTGTGAAAGCTGTTGTGCCTCACATTGACACTCGGACAACAATTCTGATTTCCACACCGTCTCATTTACAATCAGTTACTAAGTCGGCTTTCTATCACCTGAAGAACATTTCCAGGATTAAAGCACTAAAGTCTCAGCAAGATCTAGAAACTCATCCATGCATTTATCTTTAGTCGCATTAATTACTGCAAGTCTCTTTACAAATCTGCCTAAAGATATCAATCAGACATCTGCAGGTGATCCAAAACGCTGCTGCTGACGTTCTGACTAAAACCTGGAAGCTGGATCACATCACCCAGGTCTACAGTCCTTACACTGAGAGAAGAAACTTTAAAATACTGTTGGTGGTTTATAAACCACTGAACGGCTTTGCACCAAACTACATAAAAGATCTGCTGGAGTTGTATGAATATTCCAGACCTCCCTGGTCTTTTGGTTCTGGTTCTGGTCTGCTATGCATCCCCAGAACCAGAACCAAACATGGAGAAGCAGCATTCAGCTTCTGTATACTACATACAAGATAAATGGAAAATAGCCAAAACACTGAGTTCCTTTAAATCCTGGCTGAAACCCCACCTGGTTAGAGCTGCTTGTGATTAATAAGACCTGGAACATTGATTATCCTTTGATGGGTATTCATGATTTTAACTATGGCAGTTGACCAAACATGATGTCTGTTATTTTCACAACTATTGACTATATGTTGTGTTTGTAATTTTTTGGTTTTCATGATGTAAAGCACGTTATTCAAGTGAATAAATCCAGAGAGAAAGAACAGCAGACATTTATTTTTCTGATCTACATCCAAAGTATTTAATAGAAAACAGCATCAGGTCTAAGTTGTTTGTTTGAGTTTCTTGAAAAAAGCCAGAGAGAAAGAACAGCAGACATTCAGATTTAGAACAGCAGAGAAGTTTAGATTTTCATGTGGAGAAATATCCATCCATCCATTTTCTAACACCCTTGTCCCCAGTGGGGTCGGGAGGTGCTGGTGCCTCTCCAGCTAACGTTCTGGGCGCGAGGCGGGGTCACCCTGGACAGGTCACCAGTCTGTCACAGGGTAGGACAGGGTTGGACTGTGGCAGGAAGCCGGAGTACCAGGAGAGAACCCACGCTTGCACAGGGAGAACATGCAAACTCCGTGCAGAAAGACCCCGGGCCGGGAATCGTACCCAGGACCTTCTTGCTGCAAGGCAACAGTTCTACCAACTGCGCTACTGTGCAGCCCATGGAGAAATATTTCAGGGTTATATAAAAATTAAAGAAAAGAAAATCAGCCATGATATACTTTATGACTCCTGGAACACAGACAATGACATTTAAACCAGAAAAATAAAGAATAGCAGAGCAGAGAAGAACAATGAACCCTGACCAACAATCAGAGAGAAAATCTATGTGGGTTTACAGAACTCTACAGTGTCTCCAGTCCAGCGAAACCAAACTCCAGCATGTAGCGGCTCAGTGAATCTGGTCTGGACTCTGTGGATCAGAGTCATGGATCCAGAGACGCTGTAGAAGGACAGAATACCTGCTCTGTGATCCAGGTACACTCCGACTCTGGAGGAAACTGGACCTGAGATGGAGGTCCAGATGTTGTTGTGACCAAATTGATAACCATCTGAGAAACAATTTACAGCCCAAGATTTGTCATTACCTCCAAATCCACAGTCATTCCCACCTCCTGCTCTGCTGATATTCTTGTATGCGACTGATACAAAAACTGTCCCTCTCCACTCCACCTCCCAGTAACAACGTCCAGTTAAACTCTCTTTACTCAGAACCTGCCAGTAATCAGTGAATCTGTCTGGATGACTTGAATAAAACTGAGGTTGATTCATCGCTGTCACCTTCCTGTTTCCCTCTGACAGAACCAGCTTTGTGTGAGCTGTGTTTGGATCCATTGTGATTTCACATGAATATTTTAAGAATCCAGCCCTTGTCGTTGGTCCTGGTTCTGACAGTAGAACATCCACCTCAGTGACCATCAGTGAGATGTTTGTCCATGAGTCTCTCAGGACGTCCTGTAGTTTCTCTCTGAGCTCTGACACAGCTGCTGCCACGTCCTCAAAGTGTCTCAGAGGACGGATGTTGATGCTGGATGAGTGTGTAGACTCACTGAGTGCTGGCAGTGAGGGGTAGTTGAGGAGAAACTGGTTGTGATCCTCTGTGTGTGAGAGCTGCTCCAGCTCAGCGTCTTTCCTCTTCAGCTCAGTGATCTCCTGCTCCAGCTTCTCCTGAACATCTTTGACTCGACTCACTTCAGTTTCCTGCTGGGATCTGATCTGCTGCTTCACATCAGAGCTTCTTTTCTGGAGGAGACGGATCAGCTCAGTGAAGATCTTCTCACTGTCCTCCACTGTTTTATCAGCAGAGTGATTGATGGCCTCCACCTCCTGTTGAAGCAGCTTCACATCTTTCTCTCTGTCCTGGATTCTCTGCTGGATGTTTCCTCGTCTCTCCTCCAGCTCTCTCTGCCTCTCAGTCCTTTCTGCTGCAGCTGACACTGTTTCATGACCTTTATGATCATCCAGTAAACAGAAAGCACAGATACACTTCTGATCAGTGCGGCAGAACATCTTCATCACCTCACCATGCTTAGAGCAGATGTTCTCCTGGAGGTTCTTGGAAGGCTCCACCAGCTTGTGTTTCTTTAAAGGAGCCACATCATAATGAGGCTGAAGGTGTTTCTCACAGTAAGAGGCCAGACAGACTAAACAGGACTTGATGGCTTTCAGTTTCCTCCCAGTACAGAAATCACAGGCCATGTCTTCAGGTCCAGCATAGCAGTGGTCAGCAGGAGCAGCTTGGAGTCCAGTCTCCTTCAGCTGTTCCACTAAAGCAGCTAGCATGGTGTTTTTCTTTAGTGCAGGCTTCTGTGTGAATGTCTCCCTGCACTGAGGGCAGCTGTAGATTCCCTTCTGATCCTCTTCATCCCAGAAGCTTTTAATACAGTTCATACAGTAGCTGTGTCCACAGGGAATCGTCACCGGATCCTTCAGTAGATCCAGACAGATCGAACAGGAGAAAGTTTCTTGGTCCAGTTGACTCTGCTCCATTTCTGCTCTCAGTCACAGCGACTGTGTGAGTTTCAATTCCTCGGACCAAAAACACGGTTGAGCTCTGATCTACAAACGTGTCAGGGCAGAGAGGCTGCAGCCAATCAGCTTTCACCTTCAGCAGGTGTTGGCTCCTCCCAGCTTCAAGGCGTGTTTGAGCAGGAAGAAGTGGGAGGAATATCAGACTTTGATTCCAGGAAAAAAGAGGGCTCAAAATGATAAGGTTTAAAGATTAACCGTCTTCACAAGTTTTCTGTTCAAAACACCAAACTACAAATAACATTAGTGAACAATGGAAGGTCGAGTTCAAACCTTATTAGAAAATTAGAAGGTAAAACAGGGACAATGTAATGTAATTGATATGTATTTTTCAAAGACATGAACTGAGGCAAGTTAATATGTCAACTCCAGGAAATGATAAGCTCTCTTATATAATGAGAAGAGAACTTGGTGAATATCCAAAGTCAATCTAATTGGATCTGCACAATAAATCACAGGAATGTTGACTGTTAACTGATTACCTGATCACCAGGATATTCAGCGACTCGGTGTTGATTAATGAAAGGCTGAACCAGTACGGCAGTTAGGAAGTGTTCAAGAAGAAGGCCTTGGCTGAGAAAAAACAGCAGATTAGCAGAAACCCGTCATACCAGCTGATGAGCATGGTGGAGGAGGGCAGGTGATGTGGGATTGTTTTCCTCCTCTCACAGTGATATCGCTCCTGATTGTACCCACAAGTCCTGGGTACCTCTGACTCAATAAGGCTACGTTCACACAGCAGATCCTGATGCTCAGTTCAGATTTTTATTATTTTTGCTGAAATCTGATTTTTTTTTGTGGTTGTTTGTACAACTAATAAAATGCCACTGCAATCCGTCTTGGGTATGAATGATTTACAGCCTTAAAGCACCGTGAAGAAGAATGCAGACGTCACACAGCAGCGCTCTGTTTACCGAGGAAATAATCGATCTATGGATCGATTTTAAATGTATTCAGCATCAGGAGCCGACAGCATCATCACAACCATTGCTTCGTTCAGATTCACTGCATTTGGCCTCTTCTGGTACCAAATTATGATGCATGTTGGATAAAATGGCTGAGATGTGGAAGTGGCACAAATTCTATTGTCTTTTGGGTGAAAAGATAGGAAATGGGTCATTCAGAACCAGTATTCAGACTGCCATGAAGAAAAGTTGGATTTGGGTCTCATTTGACTGCTTTGTGAACGTTGCAACCAGGATTTCCTCTGAATACCAGAGTATTCCAGAAACCTGACCCAAACTCGGTCACCAACTGGACTGATTCCAACAGCAGCAGATTTACATAAGAAAAAAAGCCCCAGTCAAAGTTTGGAGCCGAAATAGACCTCTCCAGAAACAAACAGTTGACTTCATTGGCAGTTGCCTGTTCTCTCAGTAACGTTTTGTTTTTCAGTTTCTTTCTGATCTTTATTTTAAACTATGATGTTTTTATTAAGATTTTAAAATGTATTGTTCTTCGTTTCCTCCTCTGACTCGAGGAACAGTTGGAGTTTCTACGGACGGTAAATCTGCAGCGTCATGCTGTGTCACTAAATCCCACGTCTACAGATAATCTGAGTGTGAAACAAACTGTTGTTTTCAGAGCTGAGATTTCCAGGATCTACAGTGATCCTCTGGAGCTCTGCAACCTGCTGCAGCAAACGCTGCCGAGTGTTTTAGCTGGGGTTGCCTAGCAACTGGGACTCGGCTGTGTCATCGTGTTGTTGCTGAAGCACAAAACACACTCATTACAGACAAACACACACACATCTTGATCCGAGCCCTCACACCCACCAACCTGCTAAATATAGGCAGGCATTGATGCAGTCAGCAAACCGGTGTCGTCTCAGGGGAAAACATCGGGTCACGGTTCTGTTCAATGCATGAACCCGGTGTCAGTCTTTTACTTCAACAAGGTGCTCTGATCACTTTAAAGACCAAACATTGCAGATTTCAGGCTGAAATGAGGCGATTATGTACAATAACCACTGGAACCGGAACCGAATCACAGTGGTGGTGGGACTGGTGCTGAACCAGCAGGACATAAGAGAAGAAGACGGCCTTATCAGCCGTTCGCAGGCGCTTCAGCTCGGGGAGGAGGAAAAGAAAACTGAAACACTGCCCATAAAAACCTGAGCTGGTTTTTAACTGGTGACTTGGATCTGCAGAGAAAAACTCAGGTTTTCTGCTTACAAAGACGTAAAGCTACAAAAGGAAAAATTTACTGGAGTCAGGACACTTGAGCTCATTCATAGGTGAGTTTTTTTATCCGTGTTGATGACTGATTTACATTTAGAGTACAGAAAACACCTGAGCTCTTCCACTGAGGTGAACTGAGTCTCTGGAAATCAATCCATTACGTCTTACCTGGGCTGTGATTGGCTGGATAATAAACCTCTTGATGCAGGAATCAGGAAGTTAAGGCATCCATCCTTGACTGGCACCAGATTCTCAGATTACATCCAACCTTAGTGTTCCCCAGAGGGGTAATGTTGCTGAGGCTGAGCTCAGCTAAGCCCCAGGCATCCAGGCTCAAACACCAGGCACCTACTAACCAGATCCCCCCTCCGAACGCAGGCCTGGCTCCAGGATGGGGTCTCCGTCTCCCTAATCCTGGCAATCTTGGAAGGAACGTGGTGGCGAGCTGCTTGCCTTACCTTCAGTTTATACTTGGCAGCTTCTAGTGATGTCACTCTGGTGGTAGTAGGCAACTACTGTACCTGCCTGGCATTGACCAGTCCATTTTCAAAAACAGAGAGTTGAAGTGCAACAAAGCAAGCTAAGGTGTGAAGTCTTCTTCATTCACTCCTCAGAGTTTCCCAGATCAAGGGTACTCAAACCTCGCAGACAGTCAGGGTGGTGAGTCGACCGAAGAAGCTTATTACCAAACATCAACAAAAAAACACAACTCTGTTGTATGTGAACCACCTTCAAATGATCCGTAGTCTTCCACCTGTTTGATGTTAGGAACAAAATCTAAAGGAAAACAGATTTTCCTTTCTCTACCGGGTCCATCTTCATTCTCCTCTGGGATCCCAAGTAGCTGTGGAAAAAACTCAAGTCAAACTAATGGGAATCATTTTGGCCGTGACCTTGACCTCAGTGCAGCTACCTGCCACCCCAAATGGTTCCTACTTTTCTTCTGCATGAATATTCCCACTGGGATCGCCTTTCCACAGTCCATGTAAGCAACAGTTGTGCTGATGTGAACAATCGGACTTCCAAATGGACTACAGGTCTGAACTGAGCCGTTCACAATGTCAAAACAATTAACAGATTGAACTCATTCTTGGTGAAAGGGCTTTTAAGAAAGGCTGCAAGATTTTATGTATTAATGATAATGATGAACAGCAACTAAACCAAACACAGACAGCAAAGGTGTTCATATGCTACTTCATATTAGAAAACATCTGCTTGTGTCCATCGCTTTGCCTGGAATCACCTTCATACCAATGCAATCACAAACTAAAGTCATAAGGATTTTTCTGTGCTAGTTAATAAGGTGAAACCAAACTCTGCCAAGCATATTCCAGCTAATCCAAAAAATACAGAAAAAGGATGTAAAAAAGGCTGCCAGCAGTAGATGTGTGTGAGTTGGCGGCTTTGGAAGAGGAAAAACAAAAAAAGTGGGGCGAGAGGCAGAAATAAAAGGCTGGCGGGAGACGAGAAAGGAACATAGAAGCAGAAATAACCGACAGCTGGTGGCGGGGAGCTGAGAGCATGGCAACAAGAGGCTGATAAAAGAGCAGAGAGTCGACCGCATCCCTGAGAAAACAGTTCAAACACCGGTCCTGAAGAACAACAACAAAAGAGAAGTAGGTCTCACAGACACAATGCTACCTCACCCTTATATGTATCTAGTATATATGGATGAAAGCAGAGGAGCACTCTGCACATGGACTTTACCTTCATATAAAACCAGAGCAGAGGCTGATTGGCAGGCGGCAGCAGCAGCTGGGTGGACAACCGATGGAGCGTTTGAGGAGGACAAACACAGACAGAGATGTGAAGCCTGTGATCAATAATTCAGAAACCAGGGACGGCTGGAAAATGTCAGCCGGCTCTGCGTCTTCACACCACTATGAACACACAGTCTGCAGGTCTGTCAGGTTGAAAGGAAGGAGGCCTCTCTTCTCTGTCCTGGAGCAAACCTCCAGCACCTGGAGAAGGTCAAGCTGGATTTCATTAGCGCTCTGTAAGGGGGCTGCAGTTGTAGGTTTGATTCCAGTTTCCCTCCTGGAACATATCAATGTGCCTTTTGGTGCAGCAGCTGAAGCCAAATTACCCACCAATCTGCATATTGATGCATGAAAGACTGCTAATTTCTGAGTGCCAGTCCAGCTACCATTTAGTGGGACTAAAAAGGACTGGACAACTAATGACAATCATCAAATTGTGTGAGAACAGATCAGGATTTTATAAATGCAACTGCTCCAAAATGTTAAAAAGCTCCATTATAAATGTTGTGGAGCTTATCCCATGATAGACATAAAAATTAGGACTGCATTGTATGGAAAAATGTGCGAGGTAAATAATGTTGCTGTGATCTTTAGCATTTTGACAATTTCATTTGTGCTAGTGTGATATTTTGCTGCCATGAGACTTTGACTGGCAAATATGTCATTATGTAATCAGTAACAGGTAACATGAATAAAACGAAGTGTTAACTACTAGAAATATTACATTTGCTTTAGGCCAGTTCAGAAAATCTTAGGAAGGCCAGGAGGATAAGAAACTACAACAAAAAACACATCATATCAGAAATATGTTATACTCAAAAGACACAAAAGAAACGTGTGCACCTTGTTTACCCAAAATAAAAGTTTGATCCTAGTCTTTAGTTGTCTTGTGATATGCCAGTTTGTAAATGTAAGGTTGGTAGATTCCCTCCCAGTGATCTGTGAATGCAGTTTGTCCTACCACACTGTGGGTTCTGTCACTATAGGTTCTGTTCAAATGGCCAACGGGTCGCCATCCATGAATGGAGCATCTAAAGCCTGGATCCAGTCTCACTTCTCAGATCTTGATAATATAACAAACTGACCTATGGATAAGGTCAGAACTATATTACACTCATGCTTTATGAAAAACCGTAACAATTAACTGCCATGAAATAAAACTGAAACGTCACTTTACTCATATTTCACTTATACTTCTGTTGTACAATTTATTTATTCGAATTAAATTTGACCAAAATGAATTAGTATCATCCAGTTAATAAAGAAAAACAGCTAAAGGTAATAAAACACAATACATGACTACTAATATATAAAAAAAGAACAATGCAAAAATAAATTTAGCCACATAGTCTGAGTAATTATAGATTTTCCCCATTCTATTTTGCTCTGTAACTCAGAGTCCACATGCTAACTGTTTTAGCATAGCTCAATGGAGTTTACAATAGTCCAAACTAGCATAGCGGCTAACGGGGTCAAGAGGTTGATGTGAAGTCGCCAATATAATTCTTCATTACTCGGGGAAACTGTCTGTTACATCAAATACAGAGACTCCTCACACGGTTTACCTCACGCTTTCAGTATTAATATCATAATATCAAAGCATACAAGCTACTTTCATGAACTTACGAGGTTAGCTAGCTTCTCCCATCACAGCAACGCTGCTGCTAACTAGCATAGCGCAGGCAAAACGCAAACTGGGGGCGGGACAACCACTGTGATTGGCTGAGGTTCTTCTTCTTTATTTTAATGGCGGTTCGCAAGCAACACTTGCATGTGCATTACCGCCATCTACTGGAATAAAATGTGGATCGGGAGGCTAAAAATACATAAAACTAAACAAAAAATAAACAAATAATACAAAACAAAAGAAAACCATATTGTGATTGGCTGAGGTTACCTGAAACTACTTAATCTATTTGTTGTTAAATTCTGTAAAATGCACAATCATATATTTTTATACTGAGTAAAACAATAGCTTTTATCACACACTTATAAGATGAATGGACTTTTAAATATTTACATTTACCGTAGCTTTATTTCATTATATAAAACAGTTTATAATGTCCTTTTTTGTCAACATTAAACAAAATGAAAAATGTTTGTTTTTACAAACAGACAACCCATCCTGCAGCGGTCTGGTGCAGCGGTCTGGTGTTCGGGTGTGGTCCTGTTTTTATTTACTGCCTAATGCTGTTCTGCTGGGTCCATTATGTGGCTAAGAAAAACATCTGCACGTTCCAGAGCCCAAATGTTTTCCAGATCTAATTAGGCCTTAAATAATCCCTTTAAGGCAGGAGGAGTTATCTGCCTGATCTTTTTCAGAGCTGCTCATCCATCATCCAGTAAGTTAGTGACCATCAGGATCCATCAGGAGGAGGAAGGAGAACCAGGAGAATCAGCCTCACTGATGGCTTTGCTTTTAATTAAGCCTCTCACTTTAAAAAATAAACTTTATTTGAATAAAAATGAAAATGTTTGATATCTTTCAAGTTTCTGAATATATTTAAGATATCTCCTGGGTTGAATTAAAGGTAAAACTACTTACATTTCTAAACAAACAGCAACACATAATACTACTATGGAAGAGACTTTATTTCTGTTTGAAATGGCTGACGGATCGCTTGAACTGCCAAATATTCATTCAGTGTCTTCAGGTTGCAGAGAGAATGAGTCCTGAAGGTTCCTCTGTCCCAAATCTCCCAGCCTCAGTAACACCAGCTGCTGTTCATAAATTAACACGCTGCTGTTTGGGAATCCACAGTTTGTTTTGCTCAGCTGAGCTCCACCATCTCAGAAACTCAGAACCAGAAAGACGGTCAAAGTTTACAGGAGGAAACCTTCATGGAGACGAAATGACGCATCTTTATAGCGCCACCTGTGGCTCACCACTGGAATCACTTTGGTACAAATAACTGTTCAGATAATTATTTCACAGAAACAACTGGCTGAAATGTTTCTCCAGATCTGATACCAAAGGAAGAATCAGACGTAATAAAAGACTGTTGAAAGTTTCTGTCGCCTTCAGGAGAAGAAAAGCCGCATCAGCATCCCTCTGAACGTCTCGGACTCGGACTCCAGCCGTGTCCTCTCCCGTCCTTCAGGCACCACACACGGATCTGAACCCCTGCCAGTGATTTGGTTTCAGTTTGAGGGGGACGTTAGCAGATGTACCGTCCCTGGATCTGCTGATCCACTTATTATCGGCGCTACGACGTCAGCCTCCTCCTGAGCCGACCAACAGATCCGGACCGGATTCCTCTTTGTTATTCAGTTTAGAAACTCTGACTCTTTAGAAGTTAAATTAAAGGACCTTTAGCAACATGAACGATTACTTTAAATTCAAAGTTGTACTGATATAAAAGGCATTTAAAGTTAAAAGGACTTTGAACTCAGCTGATTCTCTTTTGCAAACTGATAAGTAATGAGAGTAATTAGGGGATTTACTGGCAGCCTTAATAAACTCCTAAAGTTTAAACTGACGTCAGTCAAAGTGTAATGAGGCACAGAGTCAGAGCCTCAGACGTAGAAGAATATTAAAATGTTAAAATGTTTTAAATCACAATTTATAATGAGAACCGATTTACAGAAACACCTGAATGCACCGGCGTGGATTTTACACCAAGAAGCTCAAACTTTAAACCGAGACCAATGACGATTATTTAAGGCTCCTGTTGCATAAAAATTCATCTTAATGTTAAATTTCTACATGTATAATGAGATGTCTAACAGAAATGTGTTTCCTGAGATCCAGGAAATGTCCAGAGTCCTGTTGTTAAACTCATCAGTACTCCACATTTCTTCCATTTGTGTTTAAGACAGAAATGGGTATTTTAACAGAAAATAACCCTAAACAGAGCAGAAGTCTGGAGTCCGTCACAAAGTCCTGATCTCGGTTCTAGAGGGCTGGACAGGTGTGTGAGTCCGGTGGCCTAAACCCGACCCAGTTCCACCAGTTGTGTCAGAGAAATGGGCCAGAAGCAAACCACTATCAGAACGCTGAGGAGGGAAATCCAAAACGTTTCACCGAGTCAGAAAAAAAGGAAATTCTACCAAACAGGAAACTTTCACAGGCAGATTGTTTGGTCCTAACAGGCCAACAGTTAATTTGTTCTAATTTCAATAAATGTTTGGATTCATTGATCTCAGTTTCAACTCAATACCAGCGTCAGTAACTTATTTATGGAGAAATCCTCAACATGTTTGGTTCTTATAATTCCTGTGGTTTATATAAAGAGGTAAAATCGTGGATTCTCCATCGTTTCTCGCTGAGAAAATGTCGGTTAGAGTCGGATCAATGCTGCATCAGTTCCTGTCTTACTTCTTCGCTCCAACAAAAACGAGAAGCTGATTCTGTTGACTCAAATATTTCCAAAGCCTCAGTGAAAAGCAGGATGAGCCTCCAGAAACAGAAAGAGCCTCATTCTGTCGGATCTTTGGCCAAAAACTGAAGTAAACTCAAACAGTCGATCACCGGAGGCCCAGCCTTCGACATGCAGGGAACAAGCAGAGCCTTTCTGAGCCCCGGGCAGATTGGAAGTGATGCTCCATTATGACAGGAGGTCCGGGGCGCGGTGGAGGACGGGCAGAACTAATGGTTCCTGGTGCAAAACCCTGCATCAATAAATGATGAGCAGAGTTCACACTGGAGCTAAGTGCTCTGTCAGCTGCAGGAGGGTCAGCTGCAGCAGAGATCTGCAATCTGATGCTGCAGTCGCAAACACTCACAGAGCCGGAACCAAGACTTGGGTCCAGATCAGGGGCAACAGAGACGTAGTAGAACATTAATCTTTAACATTCAGGGACTTTATGAGTATGAAAGGCTGGTGCAGCATGAAGACAACTGGAGCTTTTTACCCTACTCTAAAACAACGACGGGATCCTGAAACTCATGCAGGAGATATTTACTTATGTTTACTTCAGAACCACTGAATTAAACCTGCAGTGGTTCTGATGGGTTGGGTTAGCATAGGTTAGCACGCTAATGGATGAACTCAATGACATAAGGCTTCAAACGGTGAGCTGGACTTTATTCTGAATTCCCACGTTGTTTGACAGAAACGCTTACGCTGCCCGTGGTTATGATTTTATCCTCGATTGCCATAAATCATCAGAAAATCAAAACTTTTATCTTTCCAATTACATATAACATACGTATGTGATTAGACAGAATGTCACAAACAAAATGCAAAACATTATGTCCAGAGGCAGGACATAAGGTCCGACCCAACACGGGTCCAACGTCCAGAACTCGCAGAAAATCACTCATATTAATACAATTTTAATAAATCTCTAAGAGTAGAATAATAATAATTATTATTATTAATAATAATAATCCAGGAACATTGGCGTCTTTTTGCACCTTTACAGATTTAGTTTAGTTTGCATTTTTACTTTAATTCATTATTTTGTCTTCAAATAATCCAGTGTGATCGTACCGACTCGCTGGTAAAAGCAGCTCTGGACTGTTCAGACTGGTGTTCCGGTCCAGAACCAGAACCAGAACCAGGACCAGAACCAGGACCAGAACCAGAACCAGAACCAGACTAATGTTGGGTAGTTAGATGATCTGGAATGAAATAAAGCAGCTGCTGCTGTGAGGTCATAAATTTGTCACATTTCTTTAACTAGACGTTTCCTAGGAGACGCTGAACAATCTGAGCTCATCATTTATTTCAAACTTAAAGGATAAAAATGTTTCTATGGAGACAAATGAGATAAATTATAGGAGAACCAGACCAGCAGGAAGTTGCTCTAAAAAGAAAACGCTACAGATTGGAGTTTAATCACCTTTACAGATTAAAAATCAGACTTTAGCTAAAATACATCAACATTCTGAGATGAACCAAATGAAGATTAAAGTTCTGATGGTTCTACAAAGAAACCCAAAGTCAGAAAACCAAAAACTGGGATGGAGATGGATGGAAGGTTGGAATCCATCCATCATGGCTGGTTGGATGGTTGGTTGGATGGATGGATGGATGGTTGGATGGATGGATGGATGGATGGGTGGATGGTTGGTTGGATGGATGGATGGATGGATGGATGGATGGAAATGACTACTTGTCCATCTTTACAGGTTTTTGGTGATATTATTTTGTCGTTTTCGTCCCTGTCTGGTTCCATGAAGCATTAGTTAATGCAAACATTTAAAGTGAAGCTTTAAAGCAGAAGGTGTCCAAAGAGTGCCTGAATATAAATATTTATCAAAACATAAAACACAAATTCAGCCCATTAAACACTGAAATAACAGGAACAGAGACGAAGCTTTGATTCTGTTTTTGTTCTGTCAGGATTAAAAGGTTTGTTGGTTTTAACAGCAGCAGAAACACACACACACACACCGCACACACACACACACACACACACACACACACACACACACCGCACACCCCAACAGAACAGGGAAATTACTCCACTAATGTGCGCCGACACACACAAGCTGAGCTGCAGGAGAAAACAGCTGCACCAGATAATTAAGTGTAAATTCATTGTTACCACACAGACTGTATCCGAAGCTCCCACACAAACAACCACCAGCAGCTTCCTTCTTTTCCTCCTTCCTCTCCTCCTCCCTTCTTTCCTTTCTTTCCTCCTTCTTTCCTTCCTTCCTTGAAGGGTGACGCTGCGTTCTGATTGGACCAAACTAACGTCCACATGCGGCCATCGTAAGACGGTTTCCGCTTCAGTCTGCAGAGACTCAGACGTTCAAACAGCAGTGATCTCATCCAGACTGACTCTAATGAGGTAATCAGTTGGATTTTTACTGCCGGGCCGTTCGACCCGAACAGAACCGCTGCTGTCTCAGAACCAAACGAACACAAATCAGGTTAATGTCCAACATGACACCATAACAGGAGCAAAACCTAAAGCTTTGATCTCAGACTGACCATAAAACCTTCATTCTGGTCCAAACCCGAGACGGAAAATAAAACAGTTAGAGAAACTTATTAACAATAAATATGTTCGTCTCACTACTTGAATAAATCCGGATCCGTCTGTCCAAGTTGGTTCTGGTGTTTTAAAAGCCAACAGCTGATAAGTGGTGAGGATGTAAAGAGTGACTGAACACTTCCACAGAGCTGCAGCTGTCCGACGCACCAATCAGAAAGGCAGATTAATAATCAGGAAGGCAGATCAATAATCAGCTGGGTGTTTCTATGTTTCCTGGGATCAGATTTAAACTCCGGCATCAGGAACAGGAAGTGCTCCTGGTTGAGCTTCCTGAGTTTTTCCTCTAAAATTCATAAAGGATATTAAATCAAAATGTTCTCCATGTGATTCTCAGCCTGAACTTTTCTCTGGTTCACATTTTCTGGCTTTGCATTCACACTAAAAACATGTTAGTTTACAATCGATATATTTATAAAGATTTTGTTTCACGTTGGGATAATATTGTTCTTGGTTTTCACAATTATTCAAGAAAATAATTTTGAAAAAATTATTTTACTGCAAAATTTTTTTATTCACAAAAGTAAATTCAATAGAAAAAAATCTTGCTTTGTGACTTTTAAAGTTAAGTCATTTAAAAACAGACAAAATGGCAGAAATAAAAGAAAATTAAAAAACATTTCATGAATTATTGAATAAACTACAGGAATTATTCCCTCCATGTTGCCGAGAGACGCAGCGAAAAATCACCAGATTCAGTTGTGACTGAAATTACAGACGGCAAAGATTCGGCTCTCCCTGGTTGCCCCACTGCACCCTACACACACACACACACACACACACATGCACACACACACACACACACACACACACACACACACACACACACACACACACACACACACACACACACACACACACACACACACACACACACACAGGCTCAGAGCCATGCAGAGGTTTGGGTGTAGCAGCTGCAGTGGGATTGTGGGATTGGAGGGAGGGGGGTTTCCCTTTACTGGTGTGGATCTGGTTTCTCCTCCCAGTAAGAGCATCCTCCTCTGGGTCCGGCTGCTCCACCTGCACCATCGATCTGGATCACAAGCTGCAAAGTTCAGGGTTGCCCCAAAACCAAATCATCTTTAAGATGCAACAAAATGCTGCAGGTTGTGGATTTTAAACCCTCATAAATCTCATGCTGACGTTTTCAGAAGCATCTGAAACATGTTGGATTCTCCTGCTGGAGCAGCTGAAGTCTCAGCTTCCTGCCTTCCTAATCTGGGACGGTCCAATTCGAGGTCCAGGAGGACAGAACAAAAAAATAGTCACAAAAAAACACGATCGCAGGATTCAGGAAATATAAACACCAAAAAATAAGTTATTTTTGATGGAGCAAAAGACACAATAATTCTGAACTTTGGTAGATTTAAATTTATTTTCATTAAACTGTAAAGTTTTCCACTGACAGGAAGTAAAATGGACATCTCTCAAACATAATGAATAACAGAGGATTTATTGGAAATAAACTAAAAATATTTATTACATTTTCAATCAGCGGTGATGAAACTTTTACTGAGACCAACAAACATTTGGTGATGAAGGCTGGAAAGCCTCTCTGCCATCACCCTAATGTTTACTCCACAGAGTCTGTTAGATCCAAGTCATTAATAATACCTCCAGTTTGACTCGCCTTCTGCAAAACATTAACAAAAGAAACATGTGGAAAGATGACTTTATCTAAACCTGTCAAAACTTTGAGTATTTTCCTATTGGTGTGTAAAAAACAAAACAAAGTAAAGAAAATATTCAAAGTAACCAAATCTTTCAGAAAAATAACCACAAATTAATAAAAACAACAAACATCCAAACAGAAAGAGCTTCATGCTAAAGATCCCAGATTAACACCAAGCAGCTGCAGACTGAGGCAACGCTCTGCAGATAAAAGCTGAAATAATAAACCACTGAAATCAAGACGAGTGAAAACAAACAGAACGACTGAAGCATAAAAAACACCATCGTCCTGGAAACCAGCAGAGAAATGTGTGAGAGCGTCTCTGTGTGACCTGAAGGCCCAACGGGACGTTTTATTCCCAGGTATCATCGCTGCCGTCATCAGCCGGAGGCTCGGCTTCATCCTTCATCCTTCATTACGTCTTAACGGCTCAATAAAATCCTCCGCTGAGGTCAACGCAGAATAAAACTGAGTAACGTCTCTGAAAACTCCAGCTCCCGCTTCCCAGCATGCATCTCTGCAGTCGTAAACCATCCGAGCCACTAGAGAGGAAGACGCTGAGAAATCATCATCATCATCATCATCCTCCAGCTGCTGCAGAATAACTGGACCCGTTTCCACCAATCCAACCCGATTCTTCCCGTCTCCCAATGAAACTTCGTCAATATTCTGCTAATGTCGAAAAAACACAACTGCTGTTTTCTTTAAATATGAAATGCAACTAAAATCACAGAGGACAGGTTTGTTCACACCATGAGTCATTAAAACATGCATCATCCTCCAACCACTTCCTGTCGTCTTCTTTGTCGTTTCCCCCAGTAGTAACAACCGGTTGTTGATCATGTGACTCGTGTGATGAAATAAAGGAAAAATAAACCAATAAACTAATTTCAATACAGCCAAAAAAAACCACCTCATCCTAGAGACAAAACTTTTTATGGAAAACAAGAATTTCTGGAAGAGCTGGAAGAAGTGGCCGGGGAGAGGGAAGTCTGGGCCTCCCTTCTGAAGCTGCTACCCCCGCAACCCGACCCCGGATAAGCGGAAGAAAATGGATGGATGGATGGAAGAATTTTTTTTTATTTCCGTGTTTCAGAACATTTATTTTCTAAATAACAAATTGTACAACAATACACTCAAAAGAAAAGTAAAAACAGTAAACAGTAGCTCTGCTGTCAGAGTTCGGTTACACATTCACACCTCCCCAAGCGAACCGGACTTTCTAGACAAACGGGCTGAATTTGGACTGAACCGGGCCGGCAGACATGAGTTTACAGAGGAGTTTTGTTTTATTCAGATCTGATTTCACTCTCTGGAAAAACAAACGGATTCACTCGGTCAGGACAAGATTTACTGGACCAGAATAAAATAATCTGTTGGACTAAAAGTCTGTCTAACCGACATTGTTTCAGCTTTTAACTGCTGCTCATGGATGAGTTGCTCAAGGGCACTTCAGTGGCTGGTTTCTGACAGCCGGAGAAAACATTAGTCACTCTGTGCACCCACAGATTATGATGCACACGCAGCAGTTCAACATGACACGTATAAAAGCCGAGAGGGAAGTGGGATGAGGATTAAAGAGGAGAAACGATTCAACGAGCTGCGATAAGGAAACTCGACACAGAAAGACGAGGAGGTGGACAGGAGAGAAAATGTTCCACACTTTGGTTTGTTTGGCACTGAAAGTCTGATAAAATAAAAAAATATGACCCAAATACAACCGAACATTGTGCAGATTTCTAACGATACCATTTAAGGTGAAGCTAAATCTGACTAGCAACAAAAATCTGCTTTGGGATCCTCAGATCATCTGTACAAAGCTTTAAATGTTACCTTTAGCATGCTAACAGTGTCTTAGCATTAAGATGTTAGCTTAATATTCTAAATGTATTGTTAGCATTGTAACATTAATGTTGGGGATGCAGGAATGTTTAATGAGTTATTAAACATAGACTCGTTAAAATGTTAGCTTAATGCTAACTTTAGAGTTAACAAGGTGATGCTATTGTTAGCTTCAAACAGTTGCTTGATTCTATAGCATTTGTTTTAGCATGCACACTTTAAGCTGCACACACTGTTCATTCATTACAATGTTCTGTCATTTTATAGCATAATCATAATTGTTATAAAAATGCTACTTATAAAATCTGACTTAAAAGAAATTTGACTTCCTAATGTAACACCTTGAATTTGGGCCTCTGTCTCTTTAAAAACTCCTGGTCTTTCTGAAGCTCCGCCTCCAGGAAGTCGTCATGGCTCCTCTCTTAACCCTTTAACGATTTGACCGCAGCTCAGAGGCGGAGCTTCGCCTTGAAGGCGGGGCTACGTCCACCCAGGGCTTTGCATAGCTCAATGGTTGCCATGGAGATTAAAGGATTTCTCAAACACACATGAAAAAATCCAGGCAGCTCTCCAGGTGTGTTTTTGATGAGAATATCATCTTAACATGATGAAAGAGTAAAAACTCAAATTTACATGATACTGTAATGAAGCTCGTTAGTTCAGAAAAGTGAAGGTTAGACATGAACTGTAGTGAAGACAGAAATCTGAAACCAGATTAAAAAAGTTCAAAATGTCCAAAGTTGAATCTTAGAAATGATTCCAACCCGGATCAGGTTCTAATCCAGGTTCAATGAACCCGGTTTGGGTCGGTTTTAACCTCAACAGTCTGTCAGATCAGAGAGTAACGAGTTTCTGTTTCTGTTTCTGTTTCTCATCTTAACGTCTGTTTGGTTTTTTACTGTAAATTTTCGACTGGTTCAGTTTCGATCTGCAGGAGGGCATTTCAGGTCAGAGCCAAACTCTTCACTCTGGTACCCAAATACTGGTTTCCATGGCAACGCAGTGATGAGAGCGAGCAGAACCGGCTCGGGGTGGAGGCTGAGAGCCGGGCTGAGCTAGCGTGAGAGTGTGTGTGTGTGTGTGTGTGTGTGTGTGTGTGTGTGTGTGCGTGTGTGTGTGTGTGTGTGTGTGTGGGTGTGTGTGTGTGTGTGTGGGTGAAAGCAGAGGGAGTGAAGGGGAAACTGGAGATCTGGGGCATCATCAGTTTTGGTGGCAGATCGCTGCTGACCTTTGACCCCTGCAGACGTCCAGACACACCAGGCTGACAGCAGAGAGTCTTGTGGATGAGATGCTGGATAAATCCCATCCCGGCCTCTTAGTTACCATCTGAGCTGCGCAGCTCATCAGGAAAACACGCATCAGCAGTTACCGGGCAGAGTTCGGACTGGTCAGATAAAATTAACGATAGTTTTATAGCAATCAGGTGCAATAAAATGAAATGCTACTGATAAGAAAGATAAAAATGTTTAAAGCAAAAAACCTTTGACCAATTTCCACTGACCAAAAGATGACACACTGTGACAATTAGAAAATAAATGATCTTAACGTAAAATTCCAAATAAAACTGGTTTTGCTGCTGCTGCTGATGTCTGAGTTTACATTCTGCCATGTTTGTAGTTTTTAGTGTTTTGTGAGGAGCAGCGTCAGCAGGATAAACTGGAGCAGCAGGAAGCCGAGCGGCTCGTTAGCGGCAGGTTCAGCTCCGGCTACACGCTGCTGACTCGTTTCACAGAACGACTTTAATATTCTGACTGACTGAATGCTGACTCAGCAGAATCATTTTGATCTCATCGTTAGCTTTTCCCTGACAGGTTTGTTCCTGGAGCCGAAGAAAAAGCAGATTTTCTCTCTGAAAACATGTTTAGAAAGCTGCAAGGTTGGTGATTAAAAACCTTTAGCTTGACATTGTTTCATATTTGTCCCCATTTTATTGGCTGGTTAAACAGAACTGGTGTTTTGGGTCATTTGTTTTAATTTACTGGGACTTTTCATATTTACAGTCATTGGATAGTTCAAAGCATTCACTGCTGACATTAGACAAGCAGGAAGGAACATGCTGGTTTATTTTCCTCTAATGCATAAAAACTCACTTTGACCGTGATAAAACTAGGAATATAACTACAGATTAAATGTTTTGTTGTCAGATTAAATGTTTTGTTGTCAGATTAAATGTTTTGTTGTCAGATTAAATGTTTTTCCAAACCCTTAATTGAAGACTGAAGACTTTTGTTGATGAAAGCAGATTTTCCAAAAATGTCCCTTATTATGATCTGGTTCTTATAAAGTTTACTTTATCTTCCATTATTGTGATTTAGTAATCAATTAACTGCAATAAATTAGCTGTAAAAAGAGAACACACACACACACACACACACACACACACACCAACGCGTTAGAGCAGGTTCTGTTTTCCGACCGGACCCGGATGTTCTGGGCTGTTTCGTAAACGGTTCTGTTGCATTTCTCCCACAGATTCGTGGTTTCCTGCAGTAAACCCAGCTTTAGGTTTGGGGTATTAACCTGGTTCTGGTTCTGATCCAGTCTCTGTCTGTGCAGCTCTGTTTCTGTTTGCCAGCTGTGGGTCGGGTCCAGTCTGTGGTTGTGGCCGTTTAGACTAATCACATCCGTCTCTCCTCTGGGAGTCCAGAACCGACGGGTCGCAGGTTCTGTCCAGACCAGTCGGTTCTGATCTGGTTCTGGGGCTGGACCTTCAGAGGATAATGATGTCGGTTTGGCTCAGGCTGTTAATCCTCCAGGTTTCCCTCAGTGTTTTATCAGCCTGGCGGGTCACCAGGCTGAGGACTGTTTGTTTACTTTAGTTTTTCTTTTTTAAGTTTTTATAGATGATGTTTCAATATTTTTAACAATGTCTTCCAATAACACATATTTACCCAGTGACATTTTCAAATTTACTGTCAACTGGATGATAAGTCAACAACAAACGCTTGTCTTTTCCAGCAGCCATTATGCAGCGCAGATAGCAGGAAAACCAGATGACCGAATGTAGATGTTGTCATCTGGCTGTTGTGATGTGGATGCTCAGATGTGGTTGCTAGGTAACGGGGGGACTCAGATGTGGTTGCTAGGTAACGGGGGGACTCAGATGTGGTTGCTAGGTAACGGGGGGAACTCTGTTCATTTTCTGGACACCAAAAAACTACATTCATGAACTTACTGCCAAAAAAGCTGAGTTTGGTTTTTCCAAGCAGTAAAAACCCAAATGGAAGAACCAACACGTACAGACTGTGAATTTTTCCTAGTTTACACCCGGTTCTGCTGAACGGCCCGGGATCCAGAGCCCGAGTCTCTCATCATCTTTAATGAGACGTTTTCTGCTAAAACATGGAGAAACCCTGATATGAGCGATCACCAATCATTTAGAGTTCCTTCCCATGATCAGCCGCTTTAATCCAACTCCAGTCCGTTTATCAAGAAGGTCCGGTTCGGTCGGCGAGTCGACCTCGGTCTGGGTTTGGTTGAAGTGAACTCTGGTTCGGTTTGAATTCATATGTGAACGCCAAGCGGACTGGAGTCCTCTCCAAAAGCAGGAAGTGAACTAAAATGCAGGGCATTCTGGGTAAATACAACCAAAACAAATATGCTAGCCTAGCGCTAGCAGGAGAAATGACTCCTGGTCTTTAGCCAAAGACTGAAGAAAAATCCTCCAGCCTCTAAAATCTGACGCCTCCATTTTAGTTTCCACTTCATGAAGAAGGAAGTTGCTCTCTGTGTCTCCAGAGGTTTCTGTGTCGCTTTCTTCAGTGTTTTCCTCCGTTTAGTGCAACTTTCTTTGTTCATTTCCACATTAACACAAGGAAGATCTGCTAACAGCAGCGATGGACGATGAAGCTGCTGCTTTCAGCCAATGAGGGTTAATTTCTGCTCCTAAAACGATCTAATTGGACGCAGGAAAAGGTTGTTGTGCTAAAAGGAGTTAGCCTGTCAGCAAAGTATTCAAATCTGAAATAGCATCTCAATGCTGACATGTAGCAGCTAATGCTAATATCAGCGTCCACCTCAATAAGATTAAAAACCGTAAATGTCTTTATTGAGCTCACATGTCTATTCATTCAACAGTTTATCATCAAAATGTTGCTTATTTTGTTAATAATGTTGTTTTGATTAAAATCCAATTAGTTATTTACTATGTAATTAACTACATTTTAATTCATTTCCACCACTAGTTACTGAGACTCAGCTGAGCTGCATGTTAATGCTTCCAATCTGTGGCGGTAAAATAAGAAACGTTTCGACATCCCAGAGTTTAGTGGGACATTTTCAGCAACACCAACAATTTACAGCCAAATCTGAGGAGGATTTTTCTTTCTTTTTACTGAAAATGTCTCAGGAAGCCTCAGATTTCTGGTGAATAACGGTCCAGCATTAACAGAGTGATGTGGGAAGAGGCCAGACGACTGAAGCTGGGGACGCCACCCACCACAGCTCCCAATACTCCCATTAGGGCAGAAGAAGGAAATATGTAGCATGCATCTGAGTCACGCCTCTTTACGCCTTCATGTGCAATTAAGAAAACATATTTTATGAATAACCTCAGAAAACTGTGAATATTTGGATGCATTTTTATGATTTCTCCATTAACGCCGGTGAGTTTGTCTCTGCAGATTAAATCACAGGGAGAACAAAAGGAGCGGCGCTGCCGCTGCATCCATAGAGGCGAGAGGATTTCACACCAGAACCAACACATGAGGTCACTTTGATACGGACTCCCACCCGACATCAGCAGAAGGAAAAACTGGCTGCTGCTGGCAACCGTGATGCAAACAGCAGGTTTCTGCTCGAGGTGGAGGGAGCAGAAATAAAAAGAGTCATGACAAGAGAACCGAAGGGATTCCTGGATCAAACACACAATTTAAAATACTGAATGAGAAGAAAAAATACAAAAAGACGGAAAGCAGCAGCTAAATTAGACTAATGTGGCATCAAACTGGAGACGAACTGAAGCACAAACCCAGATCCAGCTTCGAAGAGAAGCAGCAGAGAAATGATCAAAATTCAAATAATGTTTCTGACAGATAAAATCAAAGCTGAATTTAAGCCTTTTTTACTTTTCTGGCCCAGATTCCAGTGATGTAAGGAGAAAAGTGAGCCGACCCGGTCGGAGGAAACAAGTTGCTTCCTGTTAGTTTTGGTTCAAACTGATGAGTTCGCTCCTCTACCAGCCGCAGACAACGACAACAAGATCAGATTAACGGAGCAAAATAAACGCTCCCCCTCACCGCAGACATTTAAAAACCGCTGCGTCTGAGATCAGAGCCTGAGACGAGTTCTCTGAAGGGGGTCAAAGGTCAACAGCTCTGAGAAACAGACGCAGAATTTTACCGGCTGATTGGAAAACAGGCGGATCGTCCAACGATCACAGAAAATCCCACAACAGGTTGTGAATACTTTGGTAATTCTCCATAAATCATCTGGAAACTGGGCCAAAAACCCAAATTATGGCTGTTAGTTTTTGACTCATTTTATAAACATCTGTCACCATGGCGATGATCAACACCAACACCCAGTTTGATTGCTGACATATTCATATTTCAAACCTCTGACTGACTTTTAAAACCAAACTCCCTCCCAGCAGAGATCCAGCCTCCGAACACCAGTAAACCAGCTCAGACTGGTCCAGAACCAGTTCTAGTTCATATCATGTTTAGCTCGTCTCTCCAGGAAGTTATGATCTCAATTATTCATGCACAAATGTTGCCATTTCCATAAGAGCATTTGTGATGTTGATCTAATAACCAAAAGGTAAAAACTGAACGGTTCCAGTGGAACCGTGAGAAAATGAAGCTGCATGATGGAAATGTTTTCTAACTAGTTAATCCGTGATGGCTGATCAGATTAAACTGGTTACCAATAATACTGATGCTGCTTTACATCCTTTGCTAGTTAATGGAATTACAATCCAAAATTTTTAACTGTCTGTGCTCTGAAAATGTGAACGTTCATTTAAATTTCTGAACATTTCTGAGCTCATGTAAGAATCTGTGAGTTTTGTATTTTATTCCACCTGCAGCGACATGATTAGTAAAATCCAACAATCACAGAAAAACATCGCAACATCCTGGAGGGACCGGATGTGAATTAGAGCCACTGGAAAACAGAAAAATACTTTTTCTCTCAGAGTTCTGACTTTAATCTCAAAAGTTTAAAGTCAGAATTCATTTTTAATTTCTTTTCAGTGGCCCTCGTCCCGTTCCGTAGTTTGTTGGGTCAGAAGTTTCGCCTGGCTCCTCTTCAGAACGCGCAGCTTCATTTCTCACCAACAGATGTGCGAAATGATCAGCAAACACCTGCATGACTAGCCGAACCGGAACCGGACCCGGAGCGGTATTTACTCACACGAACGCGTGGTAGAGCAGGGCCCATCCTCTCGGCCTCTCCAGCGTGTCGTAGATCAGGTTCTGGATCTTCCTCTTGCGGATGTTATTCCTCTTGGCCGGCCGGGTGTAGCTCAGGGGGGTTTTGGCCAGCAGCCCGATGGTGATGCCCTGAGCGCCCCGCTTGAAGTCCTCCCGGCCCATAAGCAGCAGGGCCCCATCTTTGTCCGCTCCTCCGCCGCCGCTTTGGTCCAGTAAGTCCCCGGAAGGAGGAAGAGGAGCACCGGAGGTCTTCTTCTGCTCTTCGGAGCCGCTAGTCCTGGACCGGAGCCCCATGGTCAGTGCTGGAGGGCCGATGAGGGCAGCATGCCATGATCCGGACCAGACACCCGGTGTTCAGCCGCGGGTCAATCCGGGAGCAGGTCTCCGGGTGGCGGGGAGGTCCTCAGCGGTGCGCCTGGAGGACAGAGAGGAGCGGGGATGAAGAAGAAACGAGAGGAAGAGGAGGAGAAGAAAGCATCGGCATCTGCAGCCAACAGGAACCAGAACCGAGCTGTGCGTAAAACACGCCCTGCTGCTGCGAGGAAACTCTACAAACTCACCGCTGCGGCTTCACGTCTGGAAACATGAATATCAACCAGACGGTGAGTCCAACAGCTGACATGAAGGAACAAACCCAGAAACATCCCCATCCAGCCTCCCAGCCCACAGGAACAAACACCGAGCCCTACCAGCGGCCGAGTCCGAGCATGGTGCGCGCCTCCGGGGCTGCCAGCCTCCATCCACCTGCAGCGGAACCGCGGAGGGAGAGGAAGAGGAGGGTGGAGACCGGAGGAAGCGGAGCGGAGATGCTGCGTGAAGGAGCTCGATACTGAAACTGAAGAAGATGATGACAACCAGCCTTCATCAGCACCGGCGCCGACGTGACGTGCGCGCACACTCACAGGTGCGTGCACCCGCGCGGGAACGCGACACACACCTTGATAGCTGCTGCGGTTCTCCTCTTCAACAGAAAAACGCAGCTGACATAGCTGTGTGTGGATGCGCGCGCCCGAGGACTTGCTACGCATAGTAACGTGCATGTGCGCGCTCTCTCATGTAAACATCTATAGGGGAATTTCTATATTTCACCAAATTTCTGTACATTCCTGACATAATAATTCAACAGAAACCAGACTGTTGGTCCTTTTAGTGAGAAACAGCAGAAAATCCTCAGAAAGCTGTGAAACCAGAACTTCACCAAACCCACAGGGGCGCCGCGCGGGAGGGGGCGCCAAAACGACGCTGAAAATTCATTTCCAAACTTCGTCACTCCAAACCTTTTTTTTTTTTTTTTTGAGGATTCATTAGATTATTTAAACCAAAAATCCTGAAAATCTTCAGATTTTCTTTAATTCTGCTGTTCAGGTCAAATCATTTTCAAACAAATGAAATATGGAATTATTTCTCATGTCTGTTGCGTTTGCATTTATCATTTTTCATGTTTTTCATTTGTTTAAAGCATTGTTGCTTCTGGACTATGATGGTTTACTATGTTTTTGTTTTTGTCTACAACAGTAAAAGTAAAATCCTCAGTAACTGAAAACTTTTATAGTAAGACTTTTACTTTCTGGATTCATATTTAAATTTACATTTTGTATTTATTTTAATTTGATTTGTTGCAGTTTGTGTCATTTATGATGTTGTTTCGGGGAAAGGTTCAGTGGCTTTATGAAGAAACTGTTGGGCCAAAAGAAAAAAGATCATGACATTAAATTTATTTAGAAAACAGATGTTATTGTAAAGATAAACTCTTCAGCGATGACTTTTAGTTGTGACTAACATTCAAACCTTTTAGTGAAGATATTTTCATCTTTGTGTTGATGAAAGTCCATCTGCACTGTAAAAACACAAAATCTTACCAAGCATTTTTCTCTAGTTTCTGGTGCAAATATCTTAAATTACACATTAAATAAAACAAAACTAACTTATAAAACATTTCAAACTTATCAGGAAGATATAAGATCTTGTTTTTAGTCATTAATTCCCTCCTATTAATTAAAAAATGTAGTTCCACTGTCAGATTATTTCCCTTCCAACATGTGAAAATGTTTTCTCTGTGCTGCAGGTTTTTGTCGTCTGCTCCAGGATTCACCCAGAGGAGCCGAGAAATCCTAAAATAGATTGGTTTGACGTCTGTTTGCCCTTTAGCTACTTAACCGCTGCCGGTCGCTGGATTTGACTAATTATCTGGATGAGAAGCGGCCGGACAGATCAGTAATTGAAAAAGCAATGATTTGCCAGTGTGCTGGTTCTGCTGTACAGGACGATCCGGTGAGTCACGGTGGCTCCGAATCGCCTCCCAGGGACAGAAGGGATTCAGACTCCGCGCTGCTTCTTATAGCTACTCATAAAAATCAATCCTCCTGCTGGAGTTCGGCTTTTTTTAGACTTTACTGCAGCAAATTCTGCTCTCTTCATACTTGTTAAATATGTCCTTCAGGTTCTTGTATCTTTTTGAAGTCTGGATAAATAACTGGAACATAAAATCTTCTGCAGACTTTTATGTTTTCTTCCTTTTTTCAGCAGACAATAATGACTAAAAATTCCTTTTTATAAAACAAATCATAATCTTTGTTCCTCTACCACAGTGAGATGGAGTGAGGTTGTTCCCTGTTTACTTTCCAGCGTTTTTAAACTGTATAAATATCCAATGAAAATGTTTTTATTTGTGCGCTGCAAAAAAAGAGACTGTATGTGACACTGAAAAACATGCAACCGGTTATTAATTACTGTGTTTTATGCATTTTTAATTCAAAGTTGGTTTAAAAAAAACAAGACGTCAGACTTTATGATAAAACAAAAAGACAGAAGGGGTTATAATGTTGTTAGTTTGTAAAAAGAGATCCAGACTCCTTAGTTTAGATGTTAAATAAGCAATCCTTTTTTTAAGCTAATGTGACATTTTTCCAAATTAGGAAAAATAACTAATCTGCCAAATTAAGTTAAGTAATTATTTCTCTAAATTGAACAAAGTTGCAACTTTTCTAAACTTGGGTAAGTGACTCTGTTGCTGCTAAGCTAAGAGAAAATGTTGCTGAGTCACCATATTGCTAAGCTAGCTCCATTAAAACACTGCTAAGCTAGCTGTGTATTTAGCCTGACTAAATAAAGCCAACTGAGTATACAAGTGCTCGTCTTGCTAAGTTAAAGTAAGTGATCTACTGATATTATGCTAAGCTAGGCTATATTAGCCTAATGCGAGGCAGCCATTTTGTTAACCTAAGCTGAGTTAGCATACTGCAAAGCTAAGTTATCGTTGCTAGAACTAGACAAAGGGAATATTTTGTTTATTAGGTCACTGTATTTTTCAGCTAAATTAAAAATATTGAATTGAATTTCCAACTTTCCAAACTTTTGGCTCAAAGTTTTTTCTTAAACTTACAAAATGTTTATATAACTTTAATTTTGAAGCAGTTTAAGCATAATTTCCATATGTTCTGTTTTTTCACTTTGTTATTGACGTCATTTCCTGTTTAAGACGTTTGTGATTTGTTTGTGTTTCATAACCAGCCGGTTCTGAACCCTCTGGGTTTTTCCAGGTCTTCCTGCTTTCTCGCCTCGTCACCGTTGTCTTGTGCCAGAAGGTTTTTGAAAGTTTTATTATGCTGCCGCTCCTGAAGTTTTCACGGCTGAGTGGCGAGGTCGTTGAGGCTGAGCTGGACATCGGAGTGACAGGAGAGTTCAGAGACTCCTGACTGGACCGGCGGGATCCTCCCTGACGACACACAGAAACCTGAGCAGGATAAAACCTTCAAAAGACTCTGCAAGATCACAGTTTCTACTTTTCAGGAGCTCTTTATGACTTTCAGGCTTAGTAACGTCTAAAATCGGCCCAATTTTAACCAGAATGAGCTTCACCAGAAGCAGGAGGAGGAGTGCTAAACAATTGTTTCTTAATTTCATTGTTAGAATTCAACAAATGTTCTTAAAGTGTAAATAACCACTGGCAAATTTTACAAAATCCATTGTTGCTAAAATAAGCTAACTGACAATGTCGCTAGTCTAGGTTAAGCTAAATGGTGTTATTGATCAATGAAGTTTGTTGATCATATTGCAAAGCTAAGCTAACAGATTGCAAAGCTAAAAGTTGTTGCTAAAGTAACATGCTACTAAACTAGGTTAAGCTAAATGGAAAGCTAGGTGACTTGATTGCTAAATGCTAAGTTAGGCTTAGTGACAACTTGACACCAGGAACCATAATAGTTCAACTGAATTCAGGTGATCCTGAGTGGTTAAATAGACGTAAATGTCCAAACCAACCTTATAAGACTTAAAAACATATTTTTATTTATTTAGATGAAGTTTAAAATGCATTTTATTAGTTATGCAACAAGTACAGTATTTACTCTTACCCTGCCTGAGTGACACACCAGAGGTTAGTATTAGCTTAATAAGTAGGGAAGCAGTTAGATTAAATATTAACTACAGTAGTAAAGTATTTTACTACTCTGTGGAAAACAAGCCACAGTGGTTTGGTAAAATGGTTTAATTTTGTATAATGTATTCAGTCTGAAAACTACAACAAAATGCCAAAGCCACAGCTGCAGGTTTGCTAGAACAAAATGCTAAAAGCATGACTTCAATTTTAGCATAATTTCCATCGTTGATGTGGCTTTCGCATTTCAAGCTGTAGAATCCAGACTTCATTACAGCAACACTAAACCAAAGTTCAAAAAACCAAATCATGAGACAACAGACATCTCTTTTTAGTAAAATGTGTGTTTTCTTCTGAGTGAATGTTTTCCTAGCATGCTGCTGCAGGTACTGCTTGTTTCCTGTTTACCCAGACTGTGAGGATCCTTCCTGGGTCTTTGTCAGAGACCCAACTGGTGAATAATTGAAGGCATTACAGCGCTGCGTTATATCTGCATGATGTGGCCGACTCCTCAGCCGCCATGTTTTATTCATCCAGCTCATCCAACTTTCACGGCGCGGGGTTAAAAGACACGAAGACGGGGACGACTTCAGCGACACGACCAGCTGAGGAGGAGACGGGCGAGGAAATCCTCTCATTGTAGACGGGAGTGAGGTTAACGGAAACTAGTTCAGATTTGGTTTTACAGAAAAGCTGGAAGACTCAGCAGGTTGACAAACAAAGGATGCTTATATTGAAGCCCGAATGAGATTGTTTAAAGTTGTATCGTCTTATTATTTTGGAAATATTACCGTTCACACTTTGGTAAAAGCCCAAAATTAATCTGACATTCTTGCATTCTTGTTAGCCTGAGTTAAAACCCTTCAGTTCAAGTCCAGCTCAGTCCTGCTGCAGATCCTGATTTAACTCTCTGAGTATTATTTAACTGCATCCAGATTATTTAACTGCATCCAGATTATTTAACTGCATCCAGATTTTTGATGCCTGGTTGTTTATGCTACTGAAAAATGTGACAGCAATCAGACTTCTGCGAATGGTTTACACATGCTAGCTAGCTAGTTGGTGTGCTAGTTAGCATGTATGACATCTCTTGTATTGTATTATGTTTGGGTTAACTTTAATGTATTTTTAAAAATAGTGTTTGCTTCATTAATTTAATGTAGTTTGTCTGTATTTGGTCTAATCTATCATTTTGTGATTCGTTCAGCCAGAAAAACATCATCAAACCACTTGTAGCTGAACTGGAAGTTAATTTTGATCTAAATATGATTTACAAGTTTCATCACATTAGATTTAATAAAATCTGATGGACTGTTTAGGCTTAATTATGCAGCAAATATAAAAAAAATATTTTTTTGGTTTACAGATTTGATTTTAGACATGAGATTATAAATTAAAGGTAGAAACAAAGAGATTTAATTTGGTCTTGACCTTGAGATGATTGGTGGATTTTCCCGGTGGAGCCCAACATGGACGTAGAGCCGCCATGAATCAAACTGCTCCCGTGAAAAATGAGTCCAGCTGTCGTCTTCTGCAGGACTGACACAGGATCAGATCTGCCGATTCAGCAGAAACAACAAAACAAACACATCAATCTCACACCAAGCGTCATAAATCACCATGTGACCTCAGTTCACAACACGCAACTAATCCTGGAACCAGAACCCAGGAGGTTCCAGGAGATTCATCGCTTCGATCTGAAGAGCAGCGAGGATCAGTTTGACTTTCAGATCAAATATTTTCAGACCTTCACTGTTTATTGATCTCGTTTTTTTCATGTTATATCAGAGCTCAGTAGTGTAGAAGAAGAGAGAAAATCTAAAAATAACTGCTCCAAAAAGCCTAGAAACCATCTGAAGCAATAATGAAATCGTGTCATTTTCCTAATAACATACAATAAAGACAGAAGGTGACGAGTCTTTGCTTCCACTCTTTCCCAGCTCTCAAACGTTTTCTCCATCCAGCGGTCAGCTGCTCAGTTTCTCCGTCTTCCAGACGGTCCTAATGTTTATGGATTGGTCAACATTGATTTTCCATTTTCTCCCAGTTTCAACATTGCCATCTTTCTCTTCACAGACAGTTCTCTGCTCTCAGTGTTTGTTAACAATAAATGCAGCTGGAAGTGAGAAAACATGCTGCTGTATTTTTTGTTCAGTCATTATTAATGGACGCAGCAGGAAACCGATAAAACCTGCCGGTCATGTTTCTATGTTTTAGAAATCCAAAATAAAGGCTGGCAGGATGCAGAAATGATTCCTGAAACCTGAGGGGATTTATTCAACATGAATTCAGTTTTCATAACCGCTGCTATCTGAAAATGATTTGACCCACTTCACTGGAGAACTTTCTGCTTTTGGATTTTGAACCAGAAGATGTGAACAGCTGAGTCAGGAGTCCATCCAGTGTGCTAACATTTCCATAACCTACATTAGAAATATTAATATTACTGTTGGCTTGGGATGCTACTATTAGTGTGCTATTTTTTGCATTAGCAAACTGCTAGGAAAGAATGTTAATGTCAGTGTGCTAATTTTTGTGTTAGCATGGAAATAGGCTAATACTGTTGCATGAAATGTTCGCGTGCTAACGTTTGTTTTTGCATAATTTCAGACTATTAATATTAACCAACTGTTATGTCACCTTTAGTGTGTTAATTTCTGTACTAGCCTTAAAACATTAGCATATTAACATTAGCATAAACATATAATAGCATGCTACTTATAGACATTACTGAAAGCTTAGTATGCTAAAGGTGCTGTTAGCATCAAAATGTTAACCGTAGCATCTTAATGCTACTATTTGCATAAAAACATTAGCATGCTAATCGGAACGCTAGGATGCTAATGTGCTTTGTGTTTAACTTGAAACTTTGAATTTCAGAATGATCAGCTAACTGTACAGCTAGCTGTAAAAGCAACAGCGGAGCTCACTGTAAGTTTACTGACGTTTTGCTGTGGCAGCAGTTTATAAAAACGAAGGCAGGAGTCAGATTCCTCCTGTGATTGGTTGCTTCTGATGGCGCTGCTGCAGAGGAAACCCCGCAACTGTCCGTGGCTGCAGCTCAGGACACAAAGATGGGGACAGGGAGGGTTCCTGAAGGCAGGTTAAATAATTCATCTCACAGAGAGACGGAGGAAAGAAAACAGCAGACAATAAAACAGGAAGTTGAACAAAGATTAGGACTGAGGAATACTTACAGATCTGGAAGCCTCACCTCATTGTGTGAGCGCAGCAGTAATCAATGAGCTGTAAATATCTGAGACTTGCATCACATATTTAGGAACCATCATCTGTTTACGGTTCCACAATCAAGAACTTTGACTCTATATTAACGAATCTGATGGGCCTTTCCAACCTCCTGGATGATTGTAGAAACAACCAGAGACATTCAGCCTGAATTATACATTTAGCTGGAGGCCTTTTCATGTGGAGGAGAAGCTAGGAGACGTTAGCGTACGCCGTCTGACTGAAGAAATGCTCCTCATAAAGTCAGGAAAAAAACACCCAGCAGCGCCGAAGAACTGGGTCAGTGAGAAAAATCATCATATTAAGAAAAAGAAACTGATAAAAACAACAGAGAATTTAATTCAAAACTGAGGACAGGAAGAAAATCGACCACTAAATCCATTAAAACCATTTTGACCACAAAAACCAGTCAGTCAGAATGAGCAAAGCACTCTGAGCCATTAAGCCTGATATAATGGTCCCAGTGTGACAGTAAACACCAGTTAAATCAGCTGTTAAATACCACTGATGGTTTCTAAGCTGCTTCCAGACAATTTAATTAAGAATTTACAGATTTGTGGGAAAAACAGAAATTTAACAATGATGCTAATTCATATCAGAAAAAACACAAAATTAGATTAAATCTGCTTTAAAGGTGAATATCAGGGGAAAATTAAACTATATACAGTACAAATACAGATTTAAATGTCTGAAATGAAGCAAAACCCAAAAGGAAATGAGCTAAAACGTATTTACATCTGTAGAAACATGAGCAGATAAAAGTATCCATAGATTATTCAGACTGATTTGTTTTTAAAACAACAGCTTCCTGTAAGTTTTCCCAGTGCTGCGAACACATCAGCAGTATTTTCTGTTTCTGTTCTCAGATCAGATAAAGTATTACTGACGGAGCTCCACAAGGCGCCACACTCGGTCCTCCTCTGGTCTGTTCGTTACAGAGACAATCCGGTTTACAGATTAAGGAAAAGTCATTAATCTGATTGTAATTTTCCAGGGTTTGATTCTTGTTCATATTTTTAAAATAATTCTCTACAGATTATATCGTTTACATTCATATCCATCCATCCAACTCAACCTAGGAAACATTAAAGTTATCTAATTTAACACCGACATCAAATCCTTAATATCCATAAATTCTTGAAAATCTCAATCAATGCAAAAGGAGTTAGTTTGAAAGATTTTACATTTTTGAGGCAATGGACTAATTTTATGTTAACTTATTTATTAGTTTAGACGTAATATGACAGAAAAACAAGATTTATGCCCTGATGATCTCAGGATAATCTAGAAAAATGTTTACATTTTAACCAATTAGATCATAATCATATATCTGGCAATAGAATGTAAAAAAATAAATGGCCTATTCAAAGTCAAAACTGTCTTCTGGTTAACCAAGGAATTTGTTCTGAACATTTCCTAAAACTGCTCAGAAACCTACAGCTGATGTTTTCCATGAGCTGTAAACTTTATTTGCATGATTTTATTTTTGAGTTTATTTCCTCTCAGTGATGAGCAACACATTTCCTTAGCCTATAAATAAACACGCCTTCATTTTGAAAAGCTGTGGAAGTGGGAAGCGAACACTGAGTTACTGCACAGAGCAGGGGCTTTATTACCAATAAATCAGAAATCTGCAGCCAGCAAATGCCTGATCGGTTATCAGTTATCGACTCATTTCTGGGTTACAATAACTAATAAAGATGTTTTCCAGTAAAACTGGAGAAATTAATTACCAAAGTGCGGCTCCAGGCTCCAGGCTCCAGGAGTTTTGATGTACTTGCAGGTTGCAGTAAAGACAAACATCCTGCTGTACAGCGCATACAGCTCAGTCCAAATATAGCCTGGATAATAAAAGAGTGAAGCCGTCAGGAAGGCAGAACGATTCCTGCAGGCGTACAGAGGAGGAAGAGGAGGGCGAGGAAGAGGAGGAACGACCTCAGAGCTTTTTAAGGTGACAACTCAAGAGGAAAGTGAAGACTCAGGAGAGTTCAGCCGAGATTCAAGGAGAGAAGAGCGAGCTGAAGAATAAGTTTATGTCCTCTGGGCAGAGAGGAGCTTCTGATCAAAGTCTGGCAGAGGACCCGAATCTGAGGCCGAGCATCACAACACAACGGCCTAAAGCCGCAAACAGAACAAAAAACAGCCACAGCTCATCGATTTTTCTTCAGCTGCAGCTTAAAAGCAGCACAAATTAAATCAGGGAAGAGAACAAGTCAGGATTTTAGTAGCTGGTGAATTAATGAGAGGAATATGTTCACTTAAAAAAGAAACAAACTAACTTTGGTCGACCAGCAGCAGTTAAACATCCGTCAACTAAGGTCAGGTATGAGAGAGGCTACGCTAACTGCTAACAACACATAATCATCAGTCAAGCTAATTGCTGAGCTAACAGCAAAATCAACAATTAAGTTAATATTTAATCTAACTGCTTCCCTACTTATTAAGCTAATACTAACCTCTGGTGTGTCACTCAGAGCAGGGTAAGAGTTTTAAAGGAAGGTAACTGGACTTTTGTTATCTTGAAAACATTTCAGCCTTATTAGTGAAGCTCTAATTCCCAATCAGCATGATTGATCTGAGGACAGTTTATAAACCTAAAACTCCCAACCTATAAGTTTCTGAACTAAAAATGACTTTTGGATGAGAGGTTTAGTTGCCTTCATTAATTCTCAAGATTGACCTTTGACCTAACAGTCAGGGTAGAACTCAGTCAAATGTCCGTTAGCGTGACAGTTAAACTCAATTATTTTAAGAAACAGTCATGCTAATATAAGCTATACATAAGCTAACAGCGCTCTAAACACTCAAAACAGTGAAGCTAGCTAACTAATTAAAGTCACGTTAACAGAATGAAAGCTGAGCTAAAATTTCACTAATAGTCAAGCTAACAGTCAAGAACCTCTTGAGCTATGCTAATGCTAACATTCATGCAAACAGTTGCATAAACAGTTGATAGTCAAGGCAACACTGAACAGTGAGACAGCAATCACAAAGTCATGTAAATGCTATTAACATTAATAGTCATGTAATAATTAAGCTAACATGCTACAGAGCTAACAGCTTCTCTACTCAAAGTAAAGCTAAGGTGTCCAGCTAACAGCTGGGCACCTTAAGTTGGTTTGCTAACCGCTAATAAAACTCAAAAGAAGAAGAAGCTACCAGCTGAGTTAGCAGATGAACTAATAGATCAATCAATTACAAATTTATTGATGTAACTTGACTTAATGATTGATTCTATATTGCATTGTGATTCTGTGTTTGTTATGATGTAAAGCACTTTGAAATGTCTTGCTGCTGAAATGTGCTATAAAAATAAAATTTGATTGATTGATTGATTGATAGACAAGCTAATAGGAGAGCTAACCTTCAGTCAAGATCACAATTTAAGTGACCAATACGTTACAGATCAAGTTAAGAGTACGGTGAATATTTAAGCAAATATTGTACTTTCTCAAAATCAAGCAAATAAGCACAAACATTTTAAGGGAAACAGCTGAGCTAACGGTTAAGCTAATATTCGAGCTAACTGATACTCTGACGACATTTTCTTTCTACAGATTGGAGGTTTTCTGTTGAGGCCAATAAGGCTGAAGAGCCGCTGACAGAGACGAATAAACCTCTGAGCCCTCATCAGATCAGAAACAGGAAACTTCAGCGTTCAGTTAGCACACCTTGTACCTCTGAGGAATTAGAAACTAATTTAACATTTGCTCTTTGCAAAGAAATGAAATGAGTCCAGGCACACACTGAGCTCAAACTTTGGGGAAAAGCTGCAGAAACTCTTATGAAGGTCCGGAGAGGCTGCCAGCTTCCTCATTAGAGGTTTCACTGATTCTTCAATCTGGGATCAATAACACTGACATCCACCAAAATATTAAAACCCCAGTTCACCATAGAGAATCTGTCACAAACTGCAACTAAAGACAATCAGATTAAAAGGCAATTAAAGGCGAAGGTCAGTATCACTGGTTGATGTGTTTCACAATGACAGCAGATTGAAGTTATATTTATCTGTTTTTGTCTGTCCAGGTGATAAATCTTGTTTGGTCTTAATATTTACAACATACACATGGATTCTGTACTTTAAGGTTAAGAAAAAGGATTTAAAAAAAGAATAAAACACCAAAAACTGTCCAGAAGAAAATCTTTTTACTAAAACCAAAATGTTTTTCTGTCAGAATCTTCTGAGGTTTTGTTACCAACACTAACATTTGTTTTGCTGTACGACAATTAAAATCACTTAAAATCACAGGATTTGCATCATTTTCTGTAGAGCGGCGGTGAAACTGTGTTTTTAAAAACATTTTAGATGAGTGGAGGAACCTCCGGGTCGTCCATGAACTCTTCAGGGAGTTCTGCTGTTTTACCCGGTTTTTCCTGAAGATCTTCTCCGTTGCTCTGCTGAGGCACGATGTTGGCAACATCAACAGATTTACGTTTACTGGGATCAACTTCCAGCCTCTCAGGAGTTTTATCCTTTCTGAAAACAGAGAAATGTATATTGCAATAAAGCTGGAACTGAGTTTGGATGCATTTTACACTCTTTAAATATCAGAGCTTTCATGTTTTAATTGTGTTTGCAGCAGCAGTGAATCTATTTTCTTTCTTTTTCCCACATGGAGCTGAAACTGTTACAGTGAAAAGCAGAGATCAGGCTGAGAGAAACAGTAAAAGTTGCTGATTTTGCTCTGCTGCTGAGATCTGTGGCCAACAGCAGCAGAACCTCTTCACCGCCGTCTGCTGGTTTATTAAGAGGGGAATTCAGCTTCCAGAGGACGAAACGTCCCGACTCAGAATCGCTGCTGCAGGAGAACTGCAGGCTGGACCAGAGAAACGGGTTTAAGCTGAATCATCTTCCTGAAACCCAAGAACTCGACAGCTTTCGGGTCAGAACCTCAGATTGTGACTCTGAGTTGCTCCTGAACATCCCGGTAAACCACAGAAGAAGAGAGGTGGAGGTGTCATCGCTCCAGCTTTGGTAATGAGGATGTAATTGAGTTCTGACTGGACGGGCCGGTTCTGGTCAGTGTCTGGTGATCCGTCGGGTTTTGAGGAATCTGATTGTAAGTCCATCAGCTCACCTTTAGATAAGAACCAGACAGAGACGGTCGATGCTCAGATGCTGAACTACTTCCTGACCTGGACTGTAATCTGATGAGTCACGGGTCACTTCACGGGTTCGGACCTCCTCCAGCCGTCAGAACCACCTCAGGTCTTCACAGCAGAAGTTCAATGGTTTATCAGAGACGTTGGTCCATGTGGAGCTTTAATTTACTCGGCTGTTTTGGAAACTTTCAGTTGAATGAAGTTCAACATCTGCATCAAAGTTTTGGTTATCGACTGAAGAACGCTCAGTTACAGATTTATATTCATGCTCTTATTTTGAAGTCTGTTTATGCAGCAGTTCTGTTTCCTCTTTACCTTTTTTCAACATCATTTGTTAATTAAACAAATAAATGCAAAAATGGTTTGCTTTGAGAGGCTCCTTATTAAGCTAATACTAACCTCTGCATACCTAATGCTATAGAGCATTAGCATACCTACTGTTTACGATTAGTGCTGTTGGGTTAGCGTAGCTAGTAGCGTTTTAGGCTCAGGTTCCCATTCCGACTAGTTTGTTTTTGTTCGGATAGGATGTATTACTAGATCAAATTATTTATTTGGCATCTTTTTTATAATAACGTTTTTTAACGGAACCCAGAGCTTCTCTGCTAATCATAAAGACATTCTTGGATGGAGCAGTCAGTGGTCCTCTCTGCTGCCCCCTCTGGTGAGGAGGTGCCATCGCGCCCCGAACATCAGCCTCTGTATTTTCCCATCAGTTTTCATGTAGTGAATGAATCATCGGGAGCTGATCCTGCCTGACTTCATGTTTCAGATGATGTGAGATATTCCATTATTCTAACATCCATTTCCTGCTCTCAGGAACATCCAGTCAGACCTCATCATGTCCTTCAGATCCGTTCCTGCCGGTGTCCGCTGCAGGATGGCCGATCTGTGGCAGAGCCAGGGGTCAAAGGTCGGCCTCTGATCGGCTGCATGGTGCGATAAGTCAGAAGCTGCTGCTCACCTGTCGCCAGGTTTAATGCATGGGGTTTGATGGGCAGAGATGAAGGACAGGAAGCGACTATAAATGATGATGGTGATGAGGATGATGATGGTGGGAGTGGCTCCAGGCGGTGGAAGCTCTCCCAGCAGCCCGTGGTTCACCCTGTTGCATCCTTTGGATGATTTATTATGGATTATTGATCAGATAACCAGAGGATGATCTGCAGGTCAGTCAGGAAACTCGGAGATTCAAACACTTCAGGTTTAAACAGGATTATTTCTGAGTCCCTTTCTACGGCTGCAGAAAGATTTAAATTTCCAAACAAATCCTGTTCATATCAACAACAGTCACATTTATTCTGTTTTGTTTTTAAAAACTGCAGGACTTGGAAATATAACCTGGGATGTCTCGGAAAGTAAAAATCAGGTTCCAGAAAACATGACCTGGACCTGGACTGGGAAGTTCTGGAAACGTTGTAAAGCAACCAGTAAGTTTCTAATGTATCCTGTTGCTTCTGGACAGTACCAAGAAACTTTGGGTTTCTGTTATTCCTGGACACGGCGCCGTGCCCGGTGACCCGTTTCAAGCCGGTTCTGCTCAGAGGTTCTGGGTAAAGTACCGTCCTGGAGTTCACGGTCAGCGCTCCGGTTTGTGTTCCGGGTCACGGTCCTACCTGTTCCGTTCCTCTGCTGAGCTGCGGCTCGGAGCGTCTCGGTGCTGGCGAGGAGCGGGCTTCTTCACTCTGAGTTCACCTTCAGCCTGAAGGAGAGGTCAAAGGTCAGTGAGCCGGTCTGGTTCGGAGTCGTTTGAAGATGAGACACAGATTTACTGATTTACAAATAAAAACCTGATCGATACGGCGAGCAACAAAAACAAACAAGCTATTTAAGTTCTTTAAAGAAAAAACTGTTTTTCTATCCAAACTGTTTTGTTTTTATCATCTTGTTGATTTTGGACAGAATTTAAAAAGTCAAACAAAAACAGAAACAAAAACAGATTTAAACTGGAAACTTTGCCTGGAGGAAAAGTTCAAAACTATTTCAGATTCAACTTTTTTTCAGTTACAAAACTTTTTTTCTTATGAGCAAATTTTATGGCCCTAATTTTTCCCCATAGTTCCTGGACAGAACCAGAACCAGAGCCAGCAGTACCGACCCGGGGCATGGTCAGAACCAGGTGTCCGGTGGTCTGGGAGCGCCGGGCCGTCGAGCTGTCGGGCTTCACCTCCGCAGGAAGAACCACCTGGAACATCTGCAAGGTAAATAATTCAGAACCGTAATTAGTGAGATTAATGCAGCGACCCAGTTCTGGCACCGACCCGGTTCTGACACTGACCCGGTAGCTTCAATCATTACTCCAGCCTTTTATAGACGCACTTCCAGAATAGATCGGCAATCAATCTCAGCAGAGAAACTAAAATGATTCATGTTGGAGGACAAACTGGAGCAGATTGTGATTTAACTCCCAGACTGGGAGGCTTACTGGGATCTGTGGGCAGAAGGGAAACCTTCAGCTCTTTGCTCCTCCTGCTCGTATTAAAGGAGATTTTTTGACAGCCTGAGGTGAAGCATCGCAGCATGAATCACTCCACCCGCCCCACCAGGACGACTCCTGGCATAAAACAAGCGCACATAAATCCCGCAGCGTCGGCGCTGATGAAGCGTTTGCTGCAGGAAGAAGCGGAGGCTCTCCAGCTCCTGGATGATCATCCAGATGTTTGATGATTCTGACATCATTAGTGGGAGATTAAAGCGCAGCAGAGGTTTCCTCACAGCTGCTGAGAGAAATATGACATCATAATCCAGAGCAGAAATAAACAAACTCAGCTGAACAAGACAAAGAAATCATTTTTAATCTGGTTCCTCTGCATACAGCAGACATATTCAGATGGATCTTTTTATTCTAGTTGATTATTAAACATGTTTCTGTTCTCTTTTTGCTGAAATAGCTTAGAAGTAACTATATATTATAACCATTTTCACTATAATTTCTGTTTTATCTCATAAATATGTAGAGAAAACAGAAGCTGAATGTTATGACTTTGTTTTTGTTGGTAGATGTAATTTTTTTGACCTCCACAGTCAGCAGCAGGTGGAAAATTAAAGAAACATGAAGTAAAAATAAAATGTGAATTATTCTGCTGTCAGAACTTTTTTGTACTCATGGAGAGTAAAAGGAGCTGCTTTTTATAATTTTTTGTTTTCAAACCCGAGAGCAAACGATGACTCAGCACTAAAGGAAACCGACCTGTTAAAACGCCACCGCAGTCGGATCAGGCTGCTGGGAGTCTGAAGTCTGCTTTTTGTTTTAAAGTTCAGTCTTTATGTGAAAAGTTTAACTGTCTTGTCTCAGCACCTTTCCTTTGACGCTGACTCTGGCGTACGTCGGCTGGACGTCCACATCCATCAGGGACGTGTCCATGTGTCTGAGGGAGGAGACGCGCCAGGTCAGTTTACACTCAACTGAATAAAGATCAAGTTTCCAAACTGAAGTTCTCACTGAAATTAAATCAGATTTATTAGGAAAACAACAAACTCTGCAGCACACTGAGGATTCAGCAGGAGAGATACTGTTTCTAATCCATCCTATGTTTTTATACATTTTTTCCCAAAAGATCAGAATAAACTAGAAAATTTCTGAAGAAATTTAGCCAGGGCCTGCCAAAGCGTGCCCGTCGGTTTGGGCCCGGCGTTGTCATGCTAGAAATTAGCATCAATGCTAAAGAACGCTGCAATGTAATCAGTAGCATGTGGAGAATCACAAGAACGTTAAGTAAGGTGGCCGTGCACCATTCAGTATGATTTAAAATTTTTGTCAAGGCTTTTATTTTTGAAAAACTTCATTTCAAAGGGCCAAACTAAATCCATGTATAACAGTCATTGGATAAAATCAGTTATATAATGCTGAAAAGAGCAATAATCTCATGTAAAAATTGTCAAGGCGTTTATTTTGAAATTATTATTATGCTTCATTTCAAAGGTCCAAACTAATCCCATGTATAACAGTCATTGGGTTAAATCAATTATAATGCTCAACAGAGCAATTACCTGATTTAAAAATATTCAAGGCTTTTATTTTGAAATTTTCAGTATGCTTAATTTTAAAGTTCCAAACTAATACCATGTGTAACAGTTACTGAGTTAAATCAGTTATATACAGCCCATAGCAGCAGGTAGTTCTAAAGGCCAGTTCAGTCCTGATCTGTTTCAACTGAGTATTCCACTATATATAGAACTACAGTGATGCGTATTTGTAGTCCTAATCAGCAGCCAATAGCCTCTTGAGTTCCGTTGCTATGGTAAATAAGTTTCTCACCAAGGTGTGAACTGTTAGTGACAGAGCCTCAGACAGCCTAGAAAATCCTGTCGCATGACTTTGCTCTGAAGCACCGTGACAGAAAACCGTACGATCTAGATAAATTTCGAAAACATTTTACCGGAGCAGACATGCGTATCAATGTCAGGACCGATTTTGATACCAATCGTGCGATATTTGTGGGCGTGATGGCAATTTCAAAATTATTTTGGGGTGAAAAATTGTCTTCATTTCTCACTCTAGCAGAGGGGCACTCAGGAAGATTCACACTCTAATTTTAGGAAAAATTAGAACCTTTGGGTTGCTTAGAGACAAATTGTGGACAAACCGTAATTGGTATCGACGAGCCGTCTTCACTTTCGAAGAGATCACAGACGTATCTACAAAATGAAATTTGAATGGCATTTCTACGTGAATTCGTGACGACACAGAGAATCCTCAAAAATAGAGTATTTCTAGGATTTTTCCCATTGACTTATAATGGGTTTTTTTTTCATAGTTTTTTGCGAATTATGTCGCCATGTTAACCCCGAATCCCACCAAAAGTAATAGCTCCAATGGCGTGAATTTTCTGCACGTTTTGATACCTCATTTGTAGGTGTGCACCCAGCGGTATGAGCCGCATTAACGGTTACGGATGAAAAATAAAGAATTGGGAGAATAGCAATAGGTTCCTGCCATTGCTTTGCATGGCAGGCCCCAATAAAACAAGGAATTAAAACCCAGTTTAAATGTTGGAGCTGCCAGCAGGTCTCACCTGTAAACGGCCAGGTCCAACACAACAGCGTTGCTTTCCTCATCCTCAGTCAGAGAAAAGGCCAACCTGACACACACACATCAGAAACCCAACGGAGGGATGCAGGTCAAATGTCACGTCAGATTTTATCCAGAATGTAGCAGAACAGAAAACAGCAGAATCTGGATCCTGTCAAAGCACCAGATGTGAAGTTCTGACTGTTTTTAAAGGAAGACCCTGATTCTCTTACTTGGGTTCGTTGATGTTCATGACTCGTCCGTCAGCGGTGATCAGAGTCCTGGGAGGTTTGTTCTTCTTCTCTGGTTCCCTGCAGACAAACAGAACCACATCCAGACAAACTACACTCTGATGCAGTGAGCAGACAAGAAAGTTCAGATCCAGAATCACGGCGTCTAAAGCGATGGAAGGGCCCGCCATTTTTCATCTGAAAAGTCCTCCGACGTGGGCGGAGCCAAGACACGCAGAGGGGCGTGGCCAAGTGTGGGGATGAGTGGGTCAGCAGGGCTGCAGTCAGGATGACAGTACACTGTTGACAATTTATCACTGTGTTGCTACAATTGGCAACTTTGTAGACAGCTAGTGATTTTTTCACAGAAGTGACAGGCTAGAAATGGGAAATGTGAAAACAGCAGTCGCTCTGCAGTGACTGAGTGAAGCTCCGCCCCTTTCACAAACACTGCAGTCAGAGCAGAGGGGATCCAGTCCGCTCCAAGTCCACACGGAAAATTAATCACAAGTGCAAAGCTGAGAAACGATCAGCGCTAGCAGTGCTTGTTGTTCCAACTTCTTACACCAGGGGGCGTGTGTCTGATGGTTTTAAACCTGAACTCAGGTTCAGGCTGGAACTAATAGGAAAATTTAACTGCAGTAGCCACACTTTAGTCCACAGAGGGCAGCACTGAGACGATTTCAGGCAAAGCTATTTAAGAATTAAATAAAATTTACATTAAAATGCCACAATTTGAACAGAAACATAAATATAGTAGTTAAGGACCAGTTTAGACAGTTTATCTCCAAAACAAAGTTTAATTTGGGTTTAGTCACTAAGTTGTCGGTGAACTGGAAGTAACACGAAATCTAATCAGTCAGAACATTGAAAACGGGTCATGGAGCCATCCATCCATCCATCTTCTGGTCACCCTTTGTCCCTAATGGGGTCGGGAGGGTTGCTGGAGCCCATCTCCAGCTACGTTCCGGGCGGGAGGCGGGGTACACCCTGGACAGGTCGCCAGTCCGCCGCAGGGTCATGGAGCCATTCTAACTTATTTAGTTTCTGTTCCTGGTTGACATTTCCACATCAACGCCGTGAGACTGTTGTAATATTACAACATGCCTGTTTTAAACTTTTAAAAAACGGACTTTTACTCTGGGTTTTATCATAGAGACTGAAGAGGACATGTAATGTCAAAGAACTTTACATACTTTACTTTAAAATAAATAATCTGAAAACAATTTAATCTTCAAAGTTCTGCTACAAATCCATGTTGCTTTGTTTTCATTTTTTATTTCTATATCTGGGTCTTGCAGGGTTAAATCTGTATAAATTGTTTTCTGTCTCTGTTTTTCTACGGTTGCTTCCTGAAGCTGGACGTGAGTCAAAGTGTTTACTGCCGTTACAGACGGCCACTCTCTCCTTCAGCTGCATGAAGCTGCGGTTAAACACGCTCCTCACAACCGTCCGTCCATTAGACCCGCCGCGCAGCAGATGGCTGCGTCTGTGTCTGAGGCAGGTGAGCGTTTAGCGCGCTGCGGCGGGTCAGCTGCCCTGACCTCTGGCAGTGGCCATGAGGAGCCTTCAGTCTGCTCAGCTCAGAGGTGAGGAGATGAAGAACGAGCTGCCAGACTGAATATCAAGTTGTTTTGTTGCATCTTTTTCTCTTTTTTCACGTCGAATCGCAATTTCATATGTTTGAAGTTACACAAACGATTGCTTGGATGCCAGGTATGCAGAAAAATATCTTTGTTAACTAACCAGTGGAACTATAACTTTCTCAACAAAAAAGGTTAAAAAGTTTTTACGTCAGAAGTTACTGACTTAAAACAAGCTTCTATATCTTATTGAAAAGTTATTTGTAAGTTAGTTTAGTCTTATTTCTAGTGTATTAAGATACTTGCACCAGAAATTAGACCAAAATTCTACATAAATCCTGAACAAATCCTGCAGGTTTGGAACTTTGTGACCGGGTGAAAGTGGAGTTTATAATTATTAAAGCTGTGAAATGAGATTTGACTGAATCTGAGCATCCTCATCGGTGTCTTTCTGTCCATGCAGCAGCTTCTCTCTGCTGCTGACAAGGTGACATTGTGGCTCTGCAGCACGTCTTCCTCAGATGGGTGTGAAGAGTCTCAAACAGCTGAGTCATGCAGACATCAGAAGTGACAGCTCTCTGCTGGCCTGAGTGGAGTCAGGAGGTGAGGATGATCTCTTCAGACACCTTCCAGTTAGCCATGAGCCGACCGAGTCCGTCCTGGAAGCAAGTCCTCTGAAGCCTCATCAACTCATCAGGTTGGTTTTACATGACGGAGGCGTACAGTCGGGCTCTTCCAGCTCAGGACAGAGGGAACCCCGGTGGCTCAGACACCAGGGCCGGAGCGCCGGAGACCGGTCCTGGTCTTGGAGGAACCAGACTTGGCTCAGTCCCTGCTGGGCACCTCTGGTTATTCACAAACCCCAAGTGGAGACGATGATGTCCTGAACCGAAGTGAGCGGTCAGAAGTGAGGCTGGCAGCGTGCTGTTCGGGTCTGAGATTCAGCGGTTGGTCAGGTCGCATCTGACAGATGGATGAGTTCATCTTCAGACTGTAAGAGGATCGGAGGCCAACCAGGTGTCTCAAGGCCCAAGCATGCTCAGGCGTACTTCACTCTGCAGAGGTCCGAACATACTCAACATGGACTCGAAGCAGACCAGATGATACCTCAGAGAAACCGTTCATGCTCATCTCCACCTGCACCGTCTCCATGCAGCGTTAGCTGTCCCCATTAGTCAGGCTGTCAGTTTCTTTGACCTGGAAGCGTCTTTGTGTTTTCAGTCTCAGCTCTACAGAATCGTCTCCTGGTCGACCTTACAGTAGAAACAACCACAGGAGCAGGAAATTCATCTCTCCTGACATTCCTGTGATGCCATGAATGGAGTCAGTGGTGCTTTGAACTTTTCAGACTCTGAAAGCTTTTATTTTTCAGAGTTTGGGTTAACTCCGACTGAAGTGCTAAACATTTGGACTGATCAGAAACACCTCCAGGTCTTTGGCAGCAGACGAAGCAGCACAGAGCGGTAACCCAGCAGGATCATTCATCGGCCAAAACTCGGCTGTTCTGCTGCTTGAGGTGTCAGGAAAGCTGAAAGCTGTGAGTCAGCAGGAAGCGGCTCTGTCCTCATGGGCAGTTTGAAAACTGAGACGTTCTGAAGGCTCTGTGTGAAGCAAACCAGTGGACGTCCAGAGGTAAACTGCACCACAGCGGATGTAACGACTTTCTGTGCCAGAAAACACAACAAAAATTGAGCCGATTGACATTTTTTCTCTCCTCTGTCTGTTTGTTCTGACCCTTTTCCATTAGAGCCTAAATCTGAGTTTTTGGTTTTATTTTGAACAACAAATAAACAGAAACATGAGAACAGAGTCAATCCTGCAGACTGACAGGAAACCCGAATCCTCCAGTTAGAGGTGGGATGATCTGTTGGTTGGTCTGGAGGCGTTAAACACAGACGGTCCGGTCTGACCCGGAGGTCTCAGAGAGAGTTTATGGATTTATAATCAGCCTATAAACGTTTCCCCATCAGGTTCATCTGTGTGGCCTTTAATCACAGCTACACCCTCGCCTCCACGACTCCAGTTACAGAACAACAGAGTGAAGCTCCACCAGGCGGCCGGATAACAAAAACGGACCTTCAGAAAGGGACGGACGCAGCCTTTAACCGAGGAAGCAGACGACAGACTTTAATCCCAGCAGCGCAGGACTAGCAGGACTGGTTCTACTGTTATCAGCTTCCTGTCCTGGTTGCACAACTTCAACATCATGTAGCATAAAACGTTCAGCAGTCTGGTGAATGATTTATCCTTTAATCGTTTAATGGTTCAGTGCGGTTGATTCACGGGGTTATAAAGACTCACGTCCACTGGCATGGATCCACAGCCGGCCCAAATGCACCAACACACCAGATGAAACCAGTTTAAATCATAAAGACACACCAGATGAAACCAGTTTAATTAATAAAGACACACCAGATGAAACCAGTTTAAATCATAAAGACACACCAGATGAAACCAGTTTAAATCATAAAGACACACCAGATGAAACCAGTTTGAATCATAAAGACACACCAGATGAAACCAGTTTGAAGCAGAAAGACACACCAGATGAAACCAGTTTGAAGCAGAAAGACCTGCAGTGCAGGGACAGTTTATACTCTGAGTGGATTTGGGCCGGCTGTCTGCCCAGGATTACAGGTGCAAAATGACTTTGGAGCGTCGGCCACCGCTCCGTCCTGCTGACGTTCCTGACCACAGACTGAGGAACCAACGTTAGAATCCACCCGGACTTTAACCGGCTACAGAGAGTTGACAGTGGTGAAGGAACTTAATGCTGCCATTAACTTTGGGTACTTTACCATGGAAAGTAGTCCTGGCTCAGTACTCCTCTGTTTTCTCCAAGGCTGGATCTCTGATGACTGCACTGATGTGATCCACCTGACAGTGGATTCTTTGTTTTCACTCTTTGTTTTGACTCTGCTGCCGGTTCAGTGCTTGTCTCTCCTCTGTCCTGTCGACTCCCTGTCAGTCGTAGCAGAGGACAGTTTCTTCTTCCCGTTGGAAAGTCGTTGTTCCTCTCCACTCTCACCAGATGCTTAATCAGGATGGCAGATTGCTGTAAAATCAGCCCAAGAGATTGTCTGCTGTCGTCCAGGAGCAGTGAATGAATCTGAGGGTTTCCGAAAACTTTGATTTGAATTATGAACTGAAGTTGATGTATTGTTTATAACCAGTGGGAATAAATGCATCATAGGACTGAAATGACTTTTTTGTAAAGTGCTGATATCTGTAGTCACTGTTTTGGGTCGGAGTCATTTAGCTGCGTTGTAATCAGATTGTGTTTGTGAGTTACAGAGAGACGAAACACGATCAGAGGTCCATGTTCGAATCTCATGTCATTAAAACTCTGGAAAGTGATTCAGCTTCCAGGGGAAACCGAGGAGATTTAATCAGACTATGGATGATCAGGGAACAAACTGTGGAAAACTAAATATATATAAATATTCTGGCTGAGCGGGATCGTTCTGGATCAGCGGGATCCAGTCTGTAGTCCAGTCAGAGTCCCAGAGACGTTTCCTCATCCTCCAACCAGGTCCAACCCGTTTTCACACATTAACAACTTATTTTCTGTTCGTTATTAACTTTCCTACTTCAAACAATCCAACATTTAACCTTTAAATCGCCTCTAAATCGCCGGTTCTGTCCAGAACCTTCACCTCTAAACCCGTCGGTTCTGCCTGAACCTTCACCTCTAAACCCGTCGGTTCTGCCTGAACCTTCACCTCTAAACCCGTCGGTTCTGTCCAGAACCTTCACCTCTAAACCCGTCGGTTCTGTCCAGAACCTTCATCTCTAAACCCGTCGGTTCTGTCCTGAACCCGGGAGTTCTGAGTCCCAGCGGGCCGCAGCAGAACTCCAGGTCCAGTTCTGTCCATCCAGGACATGTCCAGCGGCTACATCCTGTCTTCCTGCTGACCCGGTGGGTCTCCGTTCGGTCCGACGTCACCAGAACATTCTCAGAACAATCGGCCCGTTAAGCTCCTAATTAACCTGAGCGGACTCGGCAGCAGACGCTCTAATCTGCTCTGCTGACGTCAGATTAAAGTCCAACATCTCCTCATCTGCTGAGGAAGGACGGGTCCGATACCCTGCAGCAGCTGCATCATGCTGCCATGACCTGAAGGTCCGCTCGGTTCTGAGCAAGACATCAAATCTGCACAGAAACGCTCAACATGTTTTTTTGTTTTTTATTTCATTTCGTTGTTTTTTCTTCCTCTGATGAATCTCTCACTGATGGCTTCAGCGCGGAAAGGAAAGATTTTAAGGGAATCTGTTTCTTCTGCAATTTATTCCAAAAGATCAATCAATAGATTGATGGAAAAAAAGAGTGAATGTTGACGCTGTGGGCAGGAAGGAGCTCCAGTAGCAGTCCGTCTTACAACGAGGCTTCTGACTGAAGGCTGTAATGACATGCTAGCAGCTCAACATCCCGGCAGCAGAGACTCCATCAGTTGTTTTCTAGCTCTGCTAATCCACCTCGTTTAATTTTGCCGCTTCGCTTTAAACTTGTCTGGCTGAAAATGGCCAAACAGAAACTGACAACAGGAAGTAGGCTGGTAGGTCATAAAAAGACAAATTATGTCCAGATCTAAATAAACGGATGAGAAAGTCTCTGATTTACCATCTGTCTTCTTCTGGTGAAAACTAAGACGTATGTTTCATGTCGGAGAAGAAGCAGTCGGATAAAATGCGACATGAGAGTTCAGACTGACGACGCTTTGACAACTTGAAGATACAGTTTAGCTCCACATATGGAAGTGGCTCAGACTGGATGTCTTTTGAGTGAAAAGAATCGGGTCGGTCAGACTCGTGTGAAAAGTCGGATCCGGTCGCATTCGGCTAATGAATTATTATTTTACCAAATTTTACCAAATTTGGTAAAATGGAAAAATCATCTGATCTGATCTAGTTTTTGTATTTACTCAGGTTTTCTTTGTCTGATATTAACAGAAATCTATAAGGAGGAAAAAGTTCATTAGTTGGGTTGGGAGGTATCAGCAGTTCTGGTTCTGGTTCTGTGGTTTGGGATCACAGGTCCAGATGTTTCTGCTACCTGGACTGAAGGTCTGCATCTTTCTGCCTGGTTGTTAAACTGGTTCCGCTGTCTGGATCCTGAACCGGTTTGAACTGGAGCTGAATCTGTTTTCATCTCTGCTTCCTTCCTGCAACATTTATCTGAGTTTTCCTCTGATTTTCCTCAAGGATGAAGAAAGAATGAAAAATGGGAGGAAGCGTCGTGACATCAGCTGCTCAGATGTTCAGTTTCTGCTCAGGTGGAGATAGAAACAGTGACACCTTGTGGCCAAGATCCTAAACTACATCCAAACAGACAAAGTTCATGGTTTGAGTTCTTGGATATTGGTTCCTGTTTAACGCCTGGTTTTTTAAATAATGTGTAAATACATAATATAATATGTTTCTTAATCTATGTTTAAGATGTTTATTTATCCAGAGGCTGATGGAACAAGAACAAAAATAATCTGCGGGATCAGGAAACAATTGACAATTTTCTCAACAAAATTATTCTGAATGTTTTGGAGAATTGCTCCATAAAATAATTTCATATTTTTTATATGTTTCCAAAACAATAAAGTTGAAATCTTTGGCTTTAAAGATTTTAACTTTGGGATTCTTCTTCTCTGTGTTAAATCGAACATCTGACACAAACGGAGTCAAAGTGCTTAGAGGATAAAACAGATGAATCTGGTCCACTCACTTCCTGTTGGCGTTCTTCTTCTCCTCCAGGCGGCGGTGCGCCTCCAGCCGGGACTCGGGGGTGAAGGAGCAGGGCGTGTGCCAGAAGTCCTGCTCCTCCTCCTCGGCGCTCCGCAGGTTCTCCTTGTCGTCCTGTGAGCTGAGGAGGAACACGCAGACATTCAGACCATCTGGGAAAGTTTGAACCAGGTTTGCTTTCAGCTCCAGATCCTGAATTTAAGGAGAATTAAGATCAAAACTCTGTTCTTCTGATAGAAATAACTCCACTTGCTGAAACTCACTCTGGTTTCCTCTCCTTGTCTCTTTGTGCAGCCTCCTCTTTCTGCTCCTCTCTCCTCCTCAGGTACTCCTGCTCCTGCTCCCTGACTCGCCTCCTCACCTGCTCCAGGCCCTGCGAGGCTCTGATCCGCTCCGACCGGCTGATCTCTGTCCCGTCCAGCCACTGGAGACGGACACACAGGACAGGGGACTTCTGGATGCTAATGAGTTAGCTTCAGCTGCAAGTACTGCCTTCAAATCAAGATTTAAATCCTGAAAGGTATTTAAAGGCGACCTGTTATGCTTCATGGAACAGGTCAGCGTAGGTTTATGGCCTATACAAAACATGTTAATCACATTTTTTGCACAAAATACTTCTCAGATAATCAGCTTTTATTCAGTTCACTTCTGTCTATTTGTTAGCTGTTTTATGGCCTCTGTCACCTTAAATCCAAACAAGCAGCTGCTGGCCACGCCCCCTAACGTTTACACATTTAAATAAAGAAAAACAGACGTGCAATTGTACAACCATACAACTAAAAGAAGAAGTGGAGCATCATGTACAGGATAAGCAGGATTTATATGTCTGAGCAATTTAAATATATATATATATGGCAACGGATTATGATAATGTGGTTTGTGGTTTATTTGTGGTCTTTTGCTGCCATCTGCTGGACAAATTAGAAATAACTGTTTATAGCTAGTGAAAATAATAGCTTTCATTTGTTTCATCCTCTGTATTTCTTGTAGACCAGTGGTCCCCAACCACTGGGCCAATTGGTACCGGGCCGTGCAAGAAATAATGAACTACTTCCGGAACTTTTATTTTGAAAATCCTAAACCGGATTTTACCAGTTACGTCTTGCGCGTCAAAATTGAGCCAACTTGCAGCAGAATGAGTAACAAAACAAAACATTGAAGGGCTGCCCGGTCCGCGCGACTGAAAAGGTTGGGGACCGCTGTTGTAGACCACTCTCAGCTCTGTTAAAGAAAGTTTGGACCTGAAATCTCTCCTCTCATCCTTTACTGGAGGCTCGTAGTGGCTGTACTGTTTACAGAACTAACCCTACTCATAAAGGGAACACAACAGCTTGGCTGGGTGTTTTGGCTTCATAGAAATTTGACTCCGTAACGTAATGCCTTGAAATTGTGCCTCTGTCTCTTTAAGAAGCTCCTGCTGTTTCTGAAGCTCCGCCTCCAGAAAGTCATTACAAAGTGGCTCCTCTATTAACCCTTTAACAGAGTTTTTACCAGCGTTGCTCTGAAGAGTAGCTTCTATAATGAGCTCAGCAGGTCCACCAGGGGTTTGCTAATAGCTGCTGGCTAGTCTGCAGGAGCTGAGGGGAGGAGCTGCGCTTTGAAGGCAGGGCTAGGCCCACCCAGGCTTTTTGGACATGGTGATTAAAGGATTTCTCCAACATGTCTGAAAGAATCAAAGCAACATTCTATTATAACGTGATGGAAAGATAAAAAAGTTGATAATTAAACTCTTGGGCTGTTTTTAGAAGCAGTAGATGCCAAAATGTAATAACAATCTTTAAATCTTTAAAAATGACATTTTTGCTGAAGAAGTTTGAGGAAGTGCGGTGACCTTGAGCTGAGGCAGCGCCGCCACGACGTACTGCCGGTAGCCCTGGAACTCGGTGCAGGGGTTCCCCACCAGGAAGAGCTCCCTCAGGTGGGCGTTGTGCTGCAGCGACTCCACACTGCTCAGCAGACCCACGAAGTTCACCGTCAGGTCCAGCTTCCGGAGGCTCTCACAGCCTGAAGGCAGGAGCAAAGTCAGAGTCTGCTTCTGAAAAACGGGCCTGCAGGGTCGGCTCAGCGCGCACACCTTCCAGGTTTTCAATGACTTGGATGTTGTTCAAGGCCAGATTCAGATACTCCAGCTTCTTCAGGCGCCCCACGTTCTCTGCAACAGCAGAAAAGACTGAACTATAAAAGATAAAACAATAAAAACTCAGTAATTGCAGCTCTTTAACTGGTGAAACACTAAAAATCAGTCGTATCCAACAGAGAAGCAGAGAAAAAATCCCCGTTCTGGGAATTGTGAATCAATTCAAAACAGTCACATTTCATCTGCTTAGACTTGTAAAATAATATTCTGAATGATTCTTTCATATATTTTTATTTAAGAAAAAACCAGGAAGCTAACCTTATCTAATATTTATTATTTAAGTATTTTATACACAAACCTGTTTTTGTTTAAATATAATCTGACAGTATTTTAGGACTGTATTAAATAATGTTCTATATAAAATCATTCCCCTGGTCAGTCACATAATTTAAACAGAATCTGTAGACCGTTGGAAGAGAGAAAATGGTTTCTGAAATAAAAATAGTTTCTGGATCGAATCTTGATCCTAAAAATCAGAATTGAATTTCTCGCTGCTGAAAGATTCACGTCTGCTTTCCAATCATTTCTACCATAAATAATAACGTTCTGGTTTCCATGCAGTCATATTCACACGAACGCTTTAATTTAGGGATTTTAATGAGTCATTTGAAAGTTTATTTTTTAAGGGAATAAAACAAAATGAAGTGATTTTTAAAACTGCGTCTCTAATCAAAAGTATTTACACCCTCACTTGTATTTTTAGAAAGTTTCACCTTTTCCAGACACTTGTGTCTCTATCAATATGATTTTAACATAATTCTGGGTGAATATTTGACCAGTTACATTAAAATAACTCATCAGGTTTTGGAGCTCACTAAGCAAACTGACGTTAAACTTCCTGAATTCCTTAGCTGAGGAGTTTTGAGTCATTTTTACCATTTCTGGGTTAATAAATTCAAACTCCAGTGTTTTAAAATAATTTCTACTGTATGTTGCATAATTATTATTCCATCCTGGAAGGAGAAAGGTTCAAATAAATCACTTAAAGCCCCAGATGATCCAGAATAAACCCCATCCTGACTGTTTCCATGCAGGTGTCTCCTGTAAACCGATCGGTACCGATTCTGGGGATGAGGTTGTTCTGCAGGTAGAGGATCCTCAGCTCCCTGCACCACCTGTCCACATGCTCGATCCGCTCGATGTCCTGCTGGTGCAGGGAGACCTCCTCCAGGGAGAGGATCTCACAGCCGTTGTGCTCGGCCCGCCGCCGGATCAGCTCCTCTGTGACTGGATGGGGAAAAAACAAAAATAAAGCATGGATAGACAGGAGTTTATGGAGCATTTCTGAATGTTTATGATTAAATTATTATGTTAAAATATGTCAGGATGAATTAATTCAACACAAGACTATTTTAAACCATTAGAATATTATAATTAACTTATTTCTATTGATCAGTGATATTTATATTTTACGCATACTTCTCCGCATAGTCTTTAAAAAAAAAAAAAACTTTATTATTACATTACGTAACAACTCCACTGAGCGGCTAAGCTAACTAGCATTTATTTTCCATGAAGCGGAAACAAACTGTAAACAAAACCTGAGAATAAATATGATTTAAAGACAAATAAATCCGAAAGTTAACAGTAAATTTAAGCTTATAGACGTTAAGTATCTGTTTTTATTACTTTTCCGGTTCTTTTTCTCCTAAACTTACTGTAAACCATCTTAGTCTCAGTCGTTGTGACGCGTTGCCGTGGAAACCGACTTTTTGCTACGTTCAAATTCTGTAGGAAATTTTAAACATTTCTAAACTAATTTAAAGGGTTTTAGTTTCTGAACTTGAAATGATCACAAAACAAGTCAAAAATTAAGAATTAAAAAAGAAGAATTGAATGATAAGTGTATTAGTGAGTCTTTAAATGTAACAAAAGTGATAGGATCTAGTCAATATTGATCAATAAATCAGACCTAAGTTCAAACTTCCGTTTAGATCTTTAAAGGCAAATACTCCACCATCATTATTTTACATAATATATGACATTTTACGTTTATTGTAGCAACTCATGCTTGTTTTATTGGCTTTTTGTTTCCTAATAAAGAAATCTTTACTTTTTATATAATTTACGTTTTAGTTTTTACTGAAGTTTTCCTTAAATAATAGGAGTTACAATAACATTTAATTTCCCTTTAAGATTAATAAAATATTTTTGAATTTAAACTAGAATTTGAAATAGAAATGAAATACTTGACATTTTATTGGTTCTGAAATGTACAAATGCTTCTCATAAACTTATTGATTTAGCAAATTTTCCTCCGTGACATGCTGATGGTTCATTACTAAAACTTACATTTTCTGCTACACAACAGAAACGCTGTCACACATTTTACTGTTTGGCTCAGGCGTAAAAACATCAATCTTCTGATTGAGTAACAATTTCGCCTTAAGACGGAGCATCAGGGCGAAGAGAAAATACAGAATAATAAAGTCATGGATTACGGGAATAAAGTCGTGCAATATAAAGAACAATGTTACGGTTCAACTTCTCATATTGGTATTCTTATATTATTATGACTTGGTCATTATCGTACGACTCTATTCTCGTATTATTTCGTTATTATGGTAATATTACGCCTTCATTCTCGTTTTACTCCAACTTTAATGTCATTCTCGTAATTAACTTTTTATTTTTTAATCTGGCCCCAATACTTCGTAATTCCAAAATCTTCTTCAAGCATATATTATTTAATGTATATTTAAACTCATTTGTCAGGATTAAATAGTCAAACATATAAACAACAAAAACCAATAAAGCCCGCATTTACAGTGTGTTCTTGAATGCAGCATCCCATCAAGCCGCTGACCCTTATTTTGAAAATTCAGCGCACAGAAGGGAAGTCCAAACAACATCTGCAGCATCCGGCCGTTTTCCATGAGCAGGTGAGCCGCTTTTCGGCTTCAAAACCGGTTTAGTTGCCCACAGAAAGCTGGAGGTCGCTGGATCTCACCCTGCCGGCCTTACGGAGCTGCTGCTGCTGAGACCTGAGCTCGTTTCCCCGCCAGAATGAGCAGCTTGAAGGGGTTCCAGTCCCAGCTGTCGTCCATCATGGAGGCGCTGACCCGAGCCGCGGTGGCGGAGATCTGCGGGCTGGTGGACGACGGCTACGCCGTCCTGCAGCTGGAGATCTCCCGCAGCCGCAAGGAGAACGAGGCGCTGCGGACGAAGCTGGAGCTCATCGAGTCCATCATCGCTCGGGGCAGCCGCCGGACGGACGGCGGCCCGGAGGACGCGGCAGCCGGTGAGTTCAGCGGAACCGAACCGGTGAAGGTTCATCACCGGTTCTGTTTTTATTATTATTATTATTTTGGTTGTGAATGATGGAATCAAATCTTCATGTTTCCACCAAACTTCATTAGAAAAACTGCAATAAAGCGTTTCGGCTTTGATGGGAACAAAGTTAGGAAGCCATTCTCAGCAGGATGACTTTCCTTTCAGGCTCTTTTTAATTCGGCACATTAATAAAACCGGAAACTACAACATATCCCTGCGTTACTACAGTTATAACTAAGGAGAAGTATTTAGTGGGTTTGTTTTGTTATGATCCGTTTCAGGGCCGTTAAAATGTGAGCAGAACCCTGAGCAGAACCCTGCGTGGCCACCAAAAACCTACTGTCTGTAGTTATACTCAATGTTTTTATTCTATAATGTCATCCATAAAGCAATAACCCAGATAAAAGAGTTTGGTGTTGGACTATAAACTATAACAATTTGTTTGTATTTATTTGAAATATTATGACAATTATGCTTACCTAATATAACAGCTATTGCAGTCATAAAAATGTTGTAAATAAGATTAAAGTAGGCATTTCAACACAAGCAGATATTTTTGTTTTAAACCATGATGGAGCCTCTACCGTGCTTTACTGATTTGATCGTTTCAGCTGAGGCTGAATCTGAAAGTCCTTCGAAACGCCAGGAGAACTTATAAAAATAACAGTTTATTCTGTCTGTCTGGGATTTCTGCGTTTTATAGTTCATCCTGGAAGTATTAGACATTTTTCTGGATTTTTTTCCTGTAGTTCTGTTTTTATCTGTGAATGTTTTTCCACCCAGAGTTGGAAGCTGAAGCGTCTCTACAGCAGGTAAAACCCTCCAACTTCAGAGGACATGGATCCGTTCCTGCAGAGGTGAGACATCCACCATCACTTTACTTCACTAATAAACTAATCCAGGTAAAACCGCCATGTTGTTTCTTCTGACAGGATTCTGCTACAGCCGCTGCGGAGGAGCCGATCCAAATGGATCAGGACATTGTTGTGATCAAAGAGGACACAGAGGAGGAGAAGGACGACCCGCTGCTCCTGCAGGAGGACGGTGAGAGGAACCAAGTTCATTTGGGTTTCTCTAAATATTCCAGCTGTAGGCCTCGTCCACATGTATTGTTTTTCTTTAAAAAAAAAAAAAAAAACGATAGCTGCACCGCATCGTTTAAAAAAATATCATACACAAGGGATCAGTTTCAGAAAAGCGATGATCCACACCAACCCGCTGGATTACCAGACCCATGAGAGGCAAATCTAACACCTGTCAGCCAATCAGAATCCTTCAAAAGAACCACGGCTTCCTGTTAGGAACCAGCTGACCAAACGTGCTAGAGCTCAACTTGGGATTCTGGGTAATGAGCGGTACCTTGCTGGGGTTGCTAGGTGACAGGCATTATCTGCTGATTTGTGAAATTTTATTTCAAAGGTTTTTGAAATCACTAATTTTCCAGACACCAGAATAAAATATTGACATAGTTCCCACAAATCTGAACCAGAAGTCATCCGCGCCATTGGACCGCCATCTTGGTAGGCAAGCACAGCGCAGAGCATAGATGAACCATGGCTTCCACACCAACAAGAAGTATATTGACACTCTTGACCAATGTGCAAGAGACAGATAATCGACCCGTTGGAGACAGAAAATGTAGCTTGTTTATTGTTGTCGTAGCAACTCCATAGGAACTGTCATGAGAGTTAAGTATACCTACCAAGAAGGCTGTAAGCTACAAAGTTCCTGGAAGTGTGACATCACATGAGAACTATGGCCAAAAACAGCCGAGTGATTTCTGTTGTGTTTTAAGTTTGGACTGTTTGTAGAAGCAGAAAAAACCCAAATGATAGTTCTGCTGTGGACGAAAGACCAGATTGCATATAAATCTGTTCAGTTTTCTCGATATCCTGCTATGTATGGACTAGGCCAGAGATAGTGAAACCTTTCGCTCTGATCCGTGTTCAGGTACGGAGGCGGAACCGGGTCTCCCTGTGGGGCAGGAGGGCCCATCCGGGATGAAGATCTCTGACGTGCGGTGTTGGGACCAGAGCAGCTCCTGCAGCGGGCAGCCGTCCCCGGGTCCGTCCGGCGCCGCCGAGGGCAGCTCTGCTGACTTTGACCTGGCCTCTGAGTCGGACAGCGGCGCTCTGTCTGCAGCGGACATCAGGACCGGCTTCCTGCTGGGGTCTGGAGACGGACCGGCAGCTCTGCCCGGACTGTCGGACCTGAAGCGGGGCTCGGCTCTGGTCGGGTCCGTCCCCTGCGATGTGGATCTGGATCCCGGCTCCTCCTGGAGCAGCCAGTCTGTGCCCAGCATGGTGCCAGTGCCGCACCGCTCCATGCTGCTGGCGCTTGGCGGCTCCAGACTCGACCCGCTGGAGCTCAGCCGGTTCTGCAGGGACCAGCGATTTGCCTGTAACTACTGCGGAAAATGCTTCACATCGTCGCGCAGCCTGGAGACGCACGTCCGCGTGCACACGGGCGAGAGGCCGTACAGCTGCGCGCAGTGCGGGAAGCGCTTCACGCAGTCGGGCCACCTGAAGACGCACCAGAGCGTCCACACGGGGGAGCGACCCTTCTCCTGCGAGCACTGCGGGAAACGCTTCGCGGCCAAGCAGAACCTGCGGATCCACCAGCAGAAACATCACATGGTGCCGCTTTGACTGGGACAGAACCGAGCCCAGACCCGCTGACCCACAGACAGGGCCGGCCCAAGCCTTTTGGCACCCAAAGCAGATTGTCACATGGGGCCCCCCGTACCAACATGTCAACACCAGATTCTTCATTCCTGAGCTGCTCTGTGTGTGACGTAGCCACATTAGCATCATTTGAAACTAGCTTACCAGTTTTATTTTGGCTGTTGATTTTAACATTACAGGAAAAAAAAAGATGGTTGAGATTTTAAAGTGCTGAGTGGTATTTAAGTGTGCCATGTTGTTTTAAGCATTTGAAAGTAGCATCAGCTGATACATTTACAGTTTTAAACACAATTTAAACTTTATTTACAGTAAACAAGTTTGAGATGTTATTTTTTCCCAACAGAGGCAGCAGCCATCAGGAGGAAGAAATCACCTTCCACACATCTCATTTCTACAATCGGTTGTGTGGAGGATCTAAACTGCTGCTTAACTTGCATATGCCTTGGGCCGGCTCTGCTGATGGACCAGAACCTCCAGCAGTTTCATAACTTTTTCTGTTTATCAAGACATTTCAGTGGAAAAGCTGCTCAGACTTCTTCTCTCTGCCTTTTCATTCACTTTTAAACAGGAAGACATTCCAGTAGGAACCTAGTTTTGTCTTTAAAGACAGTTTGGTGTCAGTCAGTCAGAGGAAGATTTTCTAAAGTTATATTTTTGTTTTTTATCTTACCGAATCCAAACAATAAAGTTAAAGCTGACAGAAAAGCTCAGACTAAATCAATTTTTATTCAGCTAAAAAAATTTCAGATTTCTACTGAAAACGGCCAATCAGGTGCCAGGATTTTCTGTCACCATGTAGAAACTGAAGAACGACCTGCTGTGTTTACATCCACCAATCCTGGAATGTTATTAATTTTACGCTTGTGATAAAAGCAGGTTTCTCCTACGGTGGAATAATTAAACACACACCTGGAACAGAAACATATGACTGATGGTGAAAGTGTAATACTGAAGCTGTGTGTATTATGTTGACTGTTTAATAATAAATTCAAACTGTTTACCATTTGTAAAATTCATTGCAGTTGCAGTGAAATCCTCCTCAAATAAATCATTTATCAGAAGTAAGCTCCACGCTCCGGCTGACTGTAGCAGAGCTATTTTAAAAAGGTGTTTTTGTTTTTAATGATCATTTAACAATCTGTTGGCTCAGTGGAGATAGTTTCATTTTAAATTAATGGTTTTATTAGTTTTTAACCTTTAAACGTTATATATGCATCCTAATCAGTTTAATTTGACGAGTTAATTTAGTAATAAGGATTTGTGAAAAGTTTCCCAATTAGTAGTACCATGGACTATACTAAATTATTTTCAAAGAAATGTAGCTATCTGTAGTTTAGGCAGACCGTAGATGTTTCCTTTTCTGTGCTGTAATGCCAAGATGCATTATTATTGACTATTAATGCAAATAAACGTGTTTTTTAGTGGAGGTCTCAAATATTTGGGGATTTTAGCTATTTGCAGAGGCAGAAATACATATAGAAAAGTAAAAAAAACAAGATAGGTGGAAATAAATAGCATTGGAGAAATGAAAAGGGTAAAAAAAATACAGAGGGAGAATAAAACACACAAAAATATTTGAATGTACACAAATAAAATGTTAAAAAGAAGTTATTGATAATAAAGCAATTACAAAGGTTAAAGAACTTGATGAAAAGAGATGTATACATTTACTTCTGGCTGTCTATTTTAATTACCACCAACATTTATTTACTGTATTTTTGTACATTTAATCACATCTTTGAGCATTTATTTGTTTCTGTATTTATTCTTTTGTGGCAGTATTGGTCCTCTATACGTGTCCAAATTATTGAGTTATTTAAAATACCGTAGTAGAGTTAAAAGTAAAGTTTACCAATAAAAAGAGTAATTTTAGTTTCTAAACTTGACTCGCCTACTTTTACTTTGAAATAGGATCTTCATCCGGAAGTTACGTAATAATAATGAAAACCATGACTCTTCCCTGTAGTCTCGGTCGTCTGTTGTAGTCCTAACTCTGCGAGGCTTGTATCCGTCGTCGCGGACGGTTTCTGAGGTCGGCTTGGGTTCGTACGTTCGGTCCGGAGCTGCTTCAGTTCGGTTCCGGTTCTGTTAGAGCTCCGCGATGTCGGTACTAAGCAGCAAAGCGCTCCAGGAGCAGCTCTCCGTCGTCCTGGGAGCGCTTACCAAGGCGGCGCTGGCGGAGATCTGCGAGCTGGTGGAGGAGGGCTACTCGGTGCTGCAGCTGGAGATCAGCCGGAGCCACAAGGAGAACCAGGACCTGCGGAAGAAGCTGCACCTCATCGAGTCCATCGTGGTCCCGGGCGGCGGCAGCGGCGCCGGGGAGAGCCAGGCGCCGGCCCCGGAGGAGAAGACCGAGGCGACAGAGGCTGCTGTCCCACCGGAAACACCGCACAGACAGCGGGACAGAGAGCTGGAGGACGCCGCCGGTGGATCCGAGGGAGACGGAGGATCCGCCGGGGTGGAGCCGGAGGAGGTAACCGTTCTGACCGCAGACAAATTATTTACCACCAGAGAAACCTGAGAGGGGGTTATCACTAAATAATTATGGCGTATTAGGGACATTGTAGGTCGATAAAAGCATTTTTCTAGCTTCTGTTTTTCTAGAAAATTTGGAAATTCCCTAGTTTACAATGTCGACATTTTTCGACTTTTGGAAAATTTCTGAGTATCAAAAGTAAAAGAAAAAAAATCGACTTTTTGAAACTTCCCCCCCAAAATTTTGAAAATTTCTGAGATAAGCTAAAAAAAAATTCTAACAAATGGTCAACTTTTGAAACAAACTAAATTTATGAAATTTATTTGAAGGGAAATTTCCTCTTTTATTTTCCTATGTACAATGGCCCCAGTATGCCTTTATAAAATAACTCATTTATTAGACGTGTGTAACCCACGTTAAAATCTGACAAATAGGAATAAATAGCTGCTCAGTTAAAATCTGAATAAAAAGGAATAAATAGCTGCTCAGTTAAAATCTGAATAAATAGGAATAAATACTTGCCCATGTTAAAATCTGACATAAATAAGAATAAATAGCGGATTAAAAGTCTGAACAGAGAATAACGTCGCTGCCCCTTTAAGGAACCAGCGTCACAGACGCGACGCCTGGGTGACGCTGCGGTGCACAAACCAGAGGGAGAGAGCAGAGGAGGAATCGGAGGAAAAGAGCAGTTGATTGATTAACGGAAAAAAAAAGTTAATATTATAGTTAAGAAGACATAATTTACCTGGTCGGAAACTGACTGGGATTTTATGAGAACTGAGTTACATCGGTTTTGGTGAGTTTTGTGTTTATTTTCTTACATATTCACCGTATTGTACTTTTCCTTTTGGCAGAAAGCTAACGCTTAAGACGTAGCTGTTTGAAAGAAATACTCCGTTATAAACTGTGATCAGGTTAATGTATAAACGGTTATCCAGTTAATATGTTGAGTTTATGAAGAAGAATTTATTTGTATAATTTAAGGATTTAAAAAGAGTTTTGTCGTGTTTGTGGCCTGTTACACAGGTCAGGTTTTTTTGTTCGGTTGGAAGCTCAGTCGGAGCGAAGATTGGTCTGCCGTGTGCGACGTCCACATTCACAGACGGGATTCAAGATGGCGAGCCAGACCTAGACCTTCAATTCATCTTCTCCATCATATCAGGGAGGGACTCTCCTGCGTATGATAATTCGCTGCCGGAGCGGTAGGAACTTCAGGAACTGGTTCAAACCGAACTGAACAGGATTAAGAACTGATTTAAGAACTGGTGAAATTATCATTATTTTTCTGGACTGAATCAAAACTGAAGCTTTTCATTGAACTGAGAACCTGAATTCACATTTGGACTTGAACTCGAGTTTAAAGTGGCATACTTGGCTTTTCATATGTTATGTCTCTGAATGTGAATTGAATAATTGTGGTCCACTTTGATTTGTTTGAAGGTATTTCCTTACCTGTGAAAGAAAAAAAAAGCGAGTTAACTCAGAGAAAAAATAGGAATCCTAAAATAGGTGCAACCTAAGAAAAGGAGACCGGTCTAACTAACTTAAATTAGTTTGACTAAAATAACCTAGGAAAAAGAGACTGGCCTAACTAAATTAGATTAGTTTTACTGAAATAAGCTAGGTGAACTAGTGAGTAAAAAGAAGTGATACATTTTTCTTTTTCTTCTTTTTTTAGGGGGGTTTTGTGTATTGTGTTTCATGTGTGTTTTGCATTCAGTAAATTGCCGGCTTTTTGCATTTAAAGCAGCGGTCTCTGGTGTTGTTATTCTTGCTTCCCCACTCCTTAGAGCCTAGAACTGGTCCAGTAGCACAGTTAGCCGTGTGATACCGGTGCTACAACTTGGCGAGCCAGCCAGGAGTGGCTTAAAGCATTTAAACTAGAAACCAGAGACCGTATAATATTGTTCTTAGTGTAAAAAGAATAAAAAATGGATGTCGTTCAAACCAGTAGTGTAAAAATCCCTAACTCAGTCATAGTTAGCGGTATAACTGACACAGAAACTGATGACGAACTAAGCGACTTCCTGAAACAATATGGTTCCATTCAAAGGGTAATTCCAGTAGACCTCACTGAACCAGAGTCAGCCAAGCAGATTATTGTAGAGTATACGTATAGTGTAGCTATGCAATCTCTCTTACCTTCATTGCCATACAGGCTTAACAGTAAGACTAGGACTGATGTCACCTACTACATCAGAGCCTTAGCTAATGTTTACACACCTGTAGTTAGCAAAACAGCTACACAGACTTACCTTTCCGAGTTAAAGGACATTGCAAAACAGACTGGTAAAGACTTTGCAGCTGTCCTCAGAGAAGAGCTCTCCCTCATTAGTGAGACTGTTGATCTAGATCACTCAGAGTCCCAAGATGAAGATGCCCCTGAATATGCTGCACATGTAGGCCTCCTGCCCAGTATGGCCCCGCAGCAGAACGTTCAACATCATTGGTCCCCACCATCGACACCATCTAAAGAAAAGGCACAACCCGCTCTGAAACTCTCTGACGTCAATCCATCTGATATACAAAAAGTAATTGTTGAGCACATAGTGAGAAATGAAGACTCTGCTCTGCAGGTGCACACTTCCTTGAGACTCAGACCCTTCTCTGGGTGTGTCCCACGTCCCAACAGTGAAGTAGATTATGAGACATGGCGCTCCAGTGTGGAACTTCTCCTTAAAGATATGACACAGTCTGATCTTTACAAGTCGCGAAAGCTTCTTGAAAGTCTCTTATCACCTGCTATTGACATCGTGAAGCACCTGACACCTGATTCTCCCCTTAGTGCGTATTTAGAGATCTTGGACTCTGCTTTTGGCACAGTCGAGGATGGAGATGACCTCTTTGCCAAGTATCTCAACACAATGCAGGATAATGGTGAGAAACCCTCAGCTTACCTACAACGGCTACAGGTCATGCTGAGCACCACCCTCAGAAGGGGAGGTGTAACTGCAAGCGACCTTGATCGGCATCTTCTCAGGCAGTTTGTCAGAGGCTGTTGGGATAACATCTTGATAGCTGAACTCCAGCTAGAACAAAAGAAGCAGAATCCACCTACCTTTGCTGAACTTCTCCTGTTACTCCGTACAGCAGAAGACAAACGTTCTTCCAAAGCTTCACGCATGAAACAGCACTTCAACGTTTCAAAACCAAGAGTGTCTTCTCATTATCAAGGCATTTATGTGCAGAGTGAAGAGGACTGCGGCTCATCTCAGCCAGCTCCTGATCACAGGTCTGAAATCCAAGACTTAAAGAAACAAATAGCTGACCTACAGTCCCAGCTCACACGCATCACGCAGAAAGACAATAGAAAAGCTAAATCTGCTGCCAGACCACTAGCTCCCCAGACAGCTGGCACACATTCCCCAGCTATCACTCACACATCTCAAAGGTTGCAGCCCCACAGCCGAGATGCAAGCATCAGCACAAGCAATAGACCAAGGCCCTGGTATTGCTTTAGATGTGGAGAGGATGGGCATATTAAGCCTCAGTGTGAAAGCGAGCCAAACCCATCTCTGGTGGCTGAGAAGAGGAAGCAGCTAAAAGAAAAGCAGTTAGCATGGGACAGACAACATGGCACTTCAAAGCCTGATCCTTTAAACTAGACCCAGTTCCGGTTGTGGGACAAACAGGGACTGGAACACAGGCAAAATGTCCCAAAAAGAAGTTGCACAGAGCCCATGTGTACTCTCACACACAAAGACAGTCAGTAACTTTGCCAAAAGGTCTGATTGGAGCCAAGTGCACCGCACAAGTGACCATAGCTGACAAAGACTGTAGCTGCTTGTTGGATTCAGGCTCCCAAGTATCAACAATTCCCAACTCCTTCTATCTAGAGAACCTGTCTCACTTGCCTCTCAATTCTTTGAACGACCTGCTAGAAGTGGAAGGAGCCAACGGTCAAAGCGTCCCTTACCTTGGCTATGTTGAGGCCACCATCAGATTCCCAAAGAGCTTGCTTGGAGTCGACATCGAGGTACCTACACTGGTCTTGGTTGTACCTGACATGCGCTCCACGTTGTCATCAGTGCTTATAGGCACAAATACCTTGGATGTTCTCTATGAGAAGTATGCAGAGATTGCACCTCAAAACTTTGAGTCTCTTCCTTATGGCTACAAAGTCGTCTTAAAGACCCTTGAAATCCGGAAAAAACTGTCTGTTGATTCCAACCTGGGGAAGGTGAGACTTCATGGTAGAGACCTCGAGACCATTTCAGCTGGACAGACCAAAGTCCTTCAAGGATCAGTGAGCTGCAGGACATCTGACGTTGGAAAGTGGGTGATGGTAGAGTCACCAAAGTCATCGTCCCTGCCTGGCGGCATCCTGGTGGCAGATAGTCTGGTGAGTCTACCACCAAAGCCATCACGCTGCATCCCAGTCACGCTCAAAAACGAGTCACAGCATGACATCACCATGTCCCCAAGGGCTGTGATAGCAGAGATACATGTTGTTGAGAGTGTTCAACCTGTCAAGACCCCTGGCTCAGACTCTCCTACAAAACCTGACCAAAAATCAAATCTCGACTTTGACCTTACTGATTCTCCTGTACCCAACGAGTGGAAAGAGAGGATAACAGAGAAATTGAGCTCCATGCCAGAGGTGTTTGCAAGGCATGAGCTTGACTTTGGCCGCACTGACAAAATCAAACACCATATAACTCTCAGTGACGAGACACCATTCAAACATAGGCCAAGACCTATACATCCGCAGGACATAGAGGCTGTGCGTACCCATCTCCAGCAACTCCTCGATGCAGAAGTCATCCGTGAATCAGAATCGCCTTTCTCCTCGCCAATCGTAGTTGTCAGGAAAAAAGATGGCGATGTCAGACTCTGCATAGATTATAGAAAATTAAACGCACAAACGGTAAAGGATTCATATGCCTTACCTAATCTGGAAGAATCCTTCTCAGCGTTGACCGGGTCCAGGTGGTTCTCGGTTCTCGATCTCAAATCAGGCTTCTATCAAATAGAGATGGAGGAAGCAGACAAACACAAAACCGCATTCGTCTGCCCTCTAGGATTCTTTGAATTCAACAGGATGCCTCAGGGAATAACCAACGCCCCTAGCACGTTCCAGAGGCTTATGGAGCGTTGTATGGGAGGGTTGAACTTGAAGCAAGCCCTAGTTTTTCTGGACGACCTCATCATCTTCTCCTCTACATTGGAGGAGCACGAGGAAAGGTTGATGTGCGTGCTCAACCGATTGAAAGAGTTTGGTTTGAAACTGTCACCAAAGAAATGCAAGTTCTACCAAACTTCTGTAAGATACCTCGGCCACATTGTGTCTGAAAAGGGCATTGAGACCGACCCTGACAAAGTAGCGGCATTAAAAACCTGGCCAAAACCAAACAACTTGAAGGAGCTAAGAACCTTCCTGGGTTTCTGTGGTTACTACCGACGGTTCATTAAAGACTACTCAAAGATTGTGAAGCCACTCAACGAGCTCACTGCTGGCTATCCACCGCTAAGGAAGCACGCAAAAACCACAGTGAACCCTGAGAAGTATTTCAATCCAAAGGACGGCTTTGGTGACAGATGGACGCTCGCTTGCCAAACAGCGTTCGACACCATAATTGAAAAACTGACAACCGCACCCATCCTCGGATTTGCTGACCCCAAGCTCTCTTACATTTTACATACAGATGCAAGCACTTCGGGCCTCGGTGCCGCTCTCTACCAGGAGCGACAGGGACAGAAGCGCGTCATTGCTTATGCAAGCCGAGGTCTGTCAAAGTGTGAGTCCAGGTATCCTGCTCACAAATTAGAATTTCTTGCCCTTAAGTGGGCAGTAACAGAGAAATTCCAGGATTACCTGTACGGAGCCACATTCCTTGCTGTCACAGATAGCAATCCATTAACGTACATTCTTACCTCAGCTAAGCTCGACGCCACGAGCTACAGATGGTTGGCCGCTCTGTCGACGTTCGATTTCCAGCTACAGTATAGAGCTGGTAAGCAGAATCAGGACGCAGACGGGCTGTCCAGACGTCCTCATGGCAAAGCACCTGATGACACATCGTCACAAAAAGAGTTGGAGAGGATACAACAATTCACAAAAAGACACTTGTCAGAGGCTGATTATGCACATTTGAATGAAAGCACCATCAAAGCCATCTGTGAGAAGCACTTGGTCCATGAAGTAATCAACAATCACCCTGGGGAAACATCACCCAGCACCACCTTGGTTGTGTCACTTGCCCACCATCCAAAGGCTCTCCCTCAAAGCTTTGAAGAGGAGGATCAGCTTGGTGGCTTACCTGTCATCCCCCCGTTATCACCAGCTGAACTAAGAGACAAACAAAATGCTGATCCCTGCATTGGTGAAGTACTCAGGCAAGTGGAGTCCGGAGAGAAACCCCCTCCATCCTTGAGGAAAGAACTTCCTGAGCTTGGTCTCTTATTGAGGGAGTGGAACAAACTGGAGGTTTCAAATGGTGTTTTGTATCGCAGGCGACAAGAGGGTGCTCAGACTCACTACCAGCTTGTACTCCCAGAAGCCCTGAGATTCGTAGTCCTCGAGAGCCTCCACGACAACATGGGCCATATGGGCACAGAGCGCACGCTAGATCTTGTCAGGAAGCGGTTCTATTGGCCCAAAATGTCAACTGAGGTGGAAAATAAAGTCAGAACCTGCAACCGTTGCATACGACGTAAGACCATGCCCGAGAAAGCTGCACCACTCATCAACATCGTGGC